>NC_049199.1:1918086-2218086 GCF_009769625.2 Cygnus olor
TAGTAGGAATATGAATTACAAAAATGCAGAGCTGCTTCTGCAGTGTGTTGGAGGCCTCTTAGCAGTATGATTCAGAGGTGCTCAGCATATTTAGGAATGAATATGTTAAATCTCCTAATGTAAAATATAAGTTAAAAAATATTTAAGTCCCCTAGCAATTACTCTATTATGCTAGCTTTATTCATAATTGATCAAGTTAAGCTAGTGTGCCAAATGTATCTTTTCTCAGGAGTAGGTTTGATCAGTGCTCCAGAGCTGTGCAGTGATTTCTGCATTAGCGCTCTTTCTTGTCACAGCAATGCTTTAGCAAGGTGGGCTTATAAGCCTTTTCTGAAGGATGCTTTTTACATATCCCCTCTCTGCTGTGCCTAGCATGTAAGAACAAGGGACAAAAAAGCTGTCACCTTTTCCGTAATGGAATGGCCCCCACTGGGTTTGTGCATAGATGCTTATAATTAAATGGTTCACATGTCTTTAAACGCATCACTTACTGGAGCGCAAATCAGTCAAGATTTGCATTTTGCTTGCTATTCAAGTTTTTAAACTCATGAGCTCCCTGCCTAATGACAAGAATATTTATCCAGGTTAATTGATAAAATCTCTTCAACATAAAGTGTTCTAGGAAACAATTTCAGAATATTTACATGTTTTATTAACATCTTATTATTTTATTCGATACCCCTAGAGCAAGTGCAGATGTAGGATGAATGGAATGTATTTTGTAATGGCATTTTCTCCAGAAAAAGCTCATCTTATACCTATATTGTCTTTTGCTTAAGACCTAAGCGTGCTTAAAGATCTAAGCATATAGCTGTTTCAGTGTTAACAGTTAAAACAAAAATTCAAACAATGCAATTGCTAGATTTTGAATACTGAATGCTTTTAGAAAAGTGCTGTTTAAAAAAAAAGTGATTTTCATTAACAAATTAAATGATATAGGAAAAAAACACAAAAGCAGATTGGCTGTATGGTCATAAGTAATATGTAAACAGCAATATTGTCTGAATTTATTAAATAAATGATTCATTACAGATTAGTACCCCAAGCTTTTTTTCTCACCTTTGCAGCTGCTCTTGTTTGCCTAAGCACAGTTTTCTATGAATTTGCATCATGATAAATGTATCCTTAAAGCAGGAAAACAAAGAAATGAAACAGGATTAGAATTTGTTGTGGAATGAGTCATTCATTTAAAAAACAATATCTCAGGTTTGACTGTTGTATTTTGTACTGTTTCTTCCTGTTGTCCATAAAGCATTTCCACCAGAGATTTTTTTCCTGTAGTTTTAGGTGTTTCAAGATGAGTCACTTCAAATGATCTCATCATTCACTTTTTTTTTGTTAGCAGACTGAAAGCAGAACCTTGTACTTTTCTGTTCAGATGGGAGAGGGAAGACTAATTGACGTTCTCATAACTGAGAATGAAGCTAAAATATTCATCTTCCACTACAGAAATGAATAAAACTGGGGCAGATTAGGCTGTCAATAGAAAGTTATGACAACAGTTAGAACAAATACTGCATTATAAATAGGAACACAGTATTCCCTTTTGTATTCCCTTTTTAAGCTCTGTGGAAGGCCTGTGGAAGTGAAATATGTGGATATGTTTGTCCAACTGTTTATATAATCTAATAATGCTTATTAAGCTCTTGTTAGTTTAATAAACATGAATCTTGGTCCTTAAAACAGGGACTTTAAATGGTTTATCCTTAAAAAAAAAAAAAGGCGCTCTTCTAGATCTAAAAAATCTATCTTAATTTTTCTAGATTATGTTAAAAGATGAGCAAATGGCTTTCCATTTACTTCAGTCTTATTTTGCTCCTCGCTCTAACATAATTCTCTATATTTCCTATAATCCTTCCTACTTTCCAGTGTAAACAAAAAAAAAAAATCTTGCTGCTTATTTGTCTCTGGCAAACATTAACAGGAGGAAAAATAATTCTTATCTATTACATATATATCATTTTCACTAATATTTTTTGGAATATTTTGCTTAGCTTTTCTTTTGAGTCACCCCCACAGCCATCCACTTCTCAGATGTTTTTAATGTCAGCCAAAGTTCCTGCCAGCTACAGGGATAAAAACTCCTGAGAGGGAGGTTGCTGTGATGATGGGAGATTACCAGGAAAACCCAGCTGTTCTAACGAGTGGTTTTGGTGTCATTATTAGTTTTGTCTAGTATGTCAATACTGAGCATTTGAGGATGATTTTAATGAAAATGGAATTCTAATCACAACAGGGATTTACTAACCTTCCAGTCTCTTACTGCTGAAGTTTGATACTTAGACATCACATTATTACATTCAGGATTTCCTGTTTAAGTCATATTTTATGCTCTGAAGAACAAACCCTTCTGAATTCTGAGGTTTGTATCCAGGCCTGAGAGTACAGAACTGCTCAGAGCATGGTTATTACAGAAATCCTGTAGGACAACAGTTGAAGATCCTGATTCCAGATGAGTACTCGGAGAAGAGGGGCTCTCCCTCTCCTCTCTTTTTCTGTGTAGCTGTGAACAGACCATGATACTTTTTTCCAGTGTTTTCCTGAGTCTGTTGGTGTGAGTCTTGAGTACTTTTTGAGCAAGAGGTAGTACTTAATAGTCCTCAGTGGATTTTTTTTTTATTATTCTGTATTTTTTTTCCATTACAAGTTCATTTTTACTGCCAAAAACTTTAAGTGGAGTTCCTTAAGTCAGCCATGACTCCTATAAGTGCTTTGGTTTTGAATCCAGACACTGCCTGTTTTATCTGATATTTCCTAATCTTTCTATTAGGAGAGAAAATGTTCTGTTCACCTTCTCTATTCCAATTATAATTTTATTAACATAACTACGTATTTCTTCTTTTCAATCATATATTTTCATAGTCTGTTAAACTATCTTTCATACCTGTGCCCTTTATACTTTTTGCCTCCTCCTTCATTTTCTTTAAATCATGTCCTTAATCAGGCTATGATTTTTTTCTTCTGTTGCAACTTCTAATTCTGTATTCCTGCCTAATGCTGTGTGTTTACTCTCTGAAATACTTGGAGGGGTGGATAGATGGAGGTGTCTGACTTCCAAGACTGATTATTTTACTAGGTACCTCTTCTGCTTCCATTTCCTTGTCTCCTTCACAGTTGTGCATATCGTGAAAACCCATCACTTTTCAAAGGAGAGCAAGCTTTTGCTTTCCACCAGTTTTGCAGTAGATTTTCTTCAGTCCTTGAAAATACTGTGTAACAGTTAAAAGTGAGAAAGTGTCTTATTACTTATAACATTCTTTGAATGTTCTACATCTGTTAAGGACATCTTCAGAAATCAATGAAGAGTTGCTGTCCTTAGTTGTAAGTTTTCATTGGATAATTCTAATTGGAGAATGTGTCACACTGTGCTATTCACAAACTTTTACTTTTTTTTTTTCTCTTTATTTGTTAGGGCTGACCAGGTTGGTTAGATATGTCACTTTATATTAGTATGAAATACTTATAACAGTTTGTTTTTCTATTTTACTTGCATGGATATTTTCTAGATGAATAGGTCTTCCCTTCTAGTCCCAATCCCCTTCTGAAATTCTGTGTGGGGAAAAACAAACAACAGCAACAACAACAAAACCCCACAGCCATGTTCCAAAATGCGTGGCTTATTTCTGCAAATAAAGGATGCAAACTGCAATAAAAGAAAATGATCTGGGGAAAAGCCTAACCTTAGAAAACTTTGCAGGTAGCTTCATGAAGAACAAATACTTTTAAAAGTTGTTGCTCATTTTGCTTCTGATTGTGTTAAATGTAAATCTAGCAAACTTGCTGAACATAGGATGAATATTTAACTCCAAGGTGGCAAGGAGGTTGGTAGTCTTTTATTGTTTAAAATTCAAGCAAGTGATATGTGCAATAACAAGCATCATAATTAGGAAATGTGATCCATTTCTTTGTTCTGATTCCAATGGCACAGCAACACCCAGAGGTATCAGAGCTCTTGAGGCTCACAAAACTGCTTTTTTCCAGGAAGAGAAACACAGAGAATGATACAGAGCTGGGAGGGGGCAGAGGGAGATTTTTATTGGAAGCTGTTAAAGTGGTTGCTAAGAGACCTTCTCCAGCTAACACAGGCACAGCAGTGAGTGTGAGGCTGATAAATCATATCTTTTGTATTATACCTTTCCTTTCTGTTTTTTTTTTGTTTGTTTGTTTTTGTTTTTTTACTGGACTGGAGCTTTTATAGTTGTTTAAGATCAGAGAAAGCACCTGCCAGTTGCTTTTTCTTCCCTTTTGCTCCCTTCTTCTGCCTCGTGCAAGATGGAGCTAGAAAATGAAATGATCAGCTCCTCCAGCAATTCTTCAGCAGGCTCCAGAGAGTACAAGGTGGTGATGCTAGGAGCAGGGGGAGTTGGCAAAAGCGGTAAGTTTCAGCAGCAGAATTTTTTGGGAGAAGGGGTGAACTGGGAGTGTAAAGTTCACAGAACAAGAATGATTTAATAAGGGGTTTAATTCCTCTTTTTGTTGCACATGGTTTGGATAAAAGTCTATAATTGATGACTGGGGTAGTGAGTCAGCTTAATTTGTTACAGAGTGAAATATTATAAGCCTTTTTATTAGATATTTTTGCAAAAGCAACCTTGGCTCCACTGTATAGAGGAGAGAGTGGTCAGCTTCCTGCTGTTAGTGTAACAGCAGGTGCTTGTGTCACGGCAACACTTGGTGAGGGGTAATGGATAGTGTGGATGTAACTTGTTGGCCTCCTTGAGACTAGGCAGAAATGTTACTAACTACAATCAGCTGTACACGCAAAGTGTGGAGGATGCCTACAGTGACAGAATTTTCTTCCCCACATCTTCCTTTAACTTTTTTTGCTGAGTATCACTATGGCTCAGCCGGTGTTATTCTCCTCTCCTGTCCTGTCAGAGAATGCATGTCTGAGTTTCAAGCCAGGCGATAAGGTAGATTTGCAGCATATTTTAATATCACTGTCCAGTGCTGGCAAGATATGCTATTGTCTGACAGTGATATCTCTTAAGAGGAGTCATTAATTTCTTCAGACAATGTTTTCTTTTTCCTAGATATTATCACCTCTGATTTATTCTCACTGACACTAGCATTCCCTGTTCTTGAAAAGACTTTGCTGAACGTGCAGTGTTTGTCTCAGAAGCCAGTATATTGAGCTGGCCACACAACAAGCATTTATTACATTTTCAGGAAATTCAAAAAGAAAGAAGAAGAAAATAACCAACCAAACAAAAGGTAATATAATATATTACAAACAAATTTCATGATAAATAATCTGAAACACTAAACTGTAACAGTTGTGTAGATCAAACAAGTTTTATTTCCTATACAAACAACAAGACTAGGTGGTAGATTAAAAAAAAAAAAAAAAGGGAATTGATATAATTTCCTGTGTATATCCATAATCTGTTTTCTTGTTATATTTGGCTTCAACTTCAGTGCTATATCTTTCAATGAGAGCTAATTCCCATCAGTATTGCTTAACCAGGCAAACAATTCTTGCACAGGTGTTATGCTGTGATCACTACACAAAATGGGAAAGAAGAAAATATTGGTTATCTCAGAGTAACTTTCTGCAGTTTCAAATTATCTTATCCATGGTAAAGCAGATATACAGGTTGAGTCAGCTGAAACTTTCAGCAAAATGTCACTTTTTTTCCTGAGTGCACCAAAAAGATGGCAGCAATTTTTTCCAAACATTCTTGCAAGGCTCATGTAATTTTGAAAACTCATTCACCAAAACAAAAATATTGCAAGCTGTACCATATTTATATTGTGATTGAATCACTGCAGCCATATTTTATATACATATTGAGGAAACTTTCAAGTTTCCATTTACTGCTAGATAAGAGGTTTAGAACAAAAATTTTAAAATAAACAAAAGTTTATTCAAATCTCACTGTCATTGTTCAGAAAACCTTAGCTGATGATTTCATGAGACTAAAGCCTTCAAAACCATGGATTACAGAAGATAATATCGCTCCACATAAGGACCAGATAATTATTTAAGAAGAATTGTGTGTCTGTGTGGTCTAGAGAAATAAAAATGGGATGAAATGGCTAGTTATGACATTCAGTGGGATTACTGAAAACCTTCTGAGATAAACTGGGGAACAAAACAGAAACTGAGAGACTTAAGAGACTAGAAGAAAGGAGGCAGACTCCTTTCTCATCTTTTCTTTGTTTTCTTTGCTATGAGCTTCCCCTATGGAATGAGCATGAAATATTTCAGTGGAATACTGAGCTAGCCCAACTGATGGAATGCTGATAGAGATAAGGAAGAAGTAGTGTCACTCCATAAGCCATGTATTCATTCTGACTATTGCTTAGGCAGGATTAATTTATGCTGGATTAAAAGTAGAAAAAGGCCTGAAGGACTCCTTCCATTCTCCAAGATGACCTCTGCTTTCTCCTAGTGACCTAGATTCACTCTGTCCAGAAAATTATGAGTCTAACTACAAAAACAGTGTCAGGGTAGCATAGGAATGAGAGAGGAAAAAAAAAAGTTCTATTTCCATCCTAGACTTTGATAGATAAGTGATATATAGGATGATATATAGGTAATATCTTGGTTTCCTTCTTCCTCTCCCTCCTCCTTCCCTTCTTAAGCCATGATAAAAGGAGCAATACCTGGGGTTAAGTTGCTGAGTGGGAAACAAACCTCTTTTATATCTCTTTTAGACTTTCAGTTCTTCATCTTGTTCAGTTTTAAATAAATCAGCTTAGGAAAGAGTTTTCTTTAAGAGCCAAATTGCAGAAATGTTAGAAGATATAATTTTACCCTGAACATAGTTCACTTCTATGGATCCCCTGAGCATTTTGATCTTCTGCTTCCCACCCTTTTCTGCTTTCCTGTGCCACTTCATACTACAGGTCATTGCATTGACAATTGCACACTCATTTTAAGGGGCTGTGGGTGGCCATTTTGTGTGAGCAGGAAGGAATAAGGAAGGGGGCACCAACAATCGATGTGCTTTTGGTGTTGATAGTTATAGAGTATTTGCTATGGGTTGTCAGTGTTGTCCCTTCAGTTCTGTTTTCCAAGATAGCAGATAATCCAGGAGGACAGCCACTTTCTTGTTATTCAGGCTTTTCAATGTAGTAGAAGTTTCACAAGAATTGGTTATAGAAAGTAAACTCAGCACATCCAAGTCTGATAGTCACCACATAAGGGTAATAACCTGTAAACTGCAAGTGGTTTAAGAACTGCCACTTCACATTTCTAAATTAGTTCTAGAAAAAAATGTGTCGCGTTAAGGGGTGTAGCCGATTAACCATTATGGGTCCGGTCGGATTCAGGGTACTGAACTATCACAATCACAGATTCACCAATAACGCATTAAACGTTATGGGTCTGGTTGGATTCAGAGCACTGAACTACCATGGTCACGGATTCACCAATAATGTATAACCACCCTTACTCTAGTCGTGTTCAATGAGAACTATCATGGCTAGGAACAATGCAGTTAGGTGCAATTTATTACAGCAACAGGTACACAGGTTCTTTGGATTGCCGGCGATAGTTGCTGTCTGCAAAAGCAAGCTAGCATGCATGAAATACACAGGTGCACAGCCTGGCTATTAACGAGTTAAAAGGCACAAGGACTATAGAGATTTCTAAGTTTCCGTGGAGACACACAGTATAACCAAGTGTTCAAATCTCACCTAAAGGCGTCCCAATGGGGGGGGGGGGGGGGGGGGGGGGGGGGGGCAGGGGCGGGGAAGAGAGGCTCAGCCCGTTGACTGATCCCAGGAGTCAGGAGGTCCTCAGGATGGTGTATTCCCTCGTGATGGTATCTCCCCTGATGATGGTATCGTCCCTAACATCCCCTCTCTCTTAGGCCAATTTATATTATTTTCTATCTTTTAGGTGGAGCTTGAGTGACTCTAGTCAAGCATATCTTAGTTATGATTGGTGAAAAGTTTTCCCGTCTCCGTTTAAAGGAATAGACTCTGAGAAATTCAGAGCACATGCTCAGTGAGGGGTGGTCGCACTTTGGAGGCAGGTAGCTTTTGGGATGGAGGTGTGTTTTGGTATTATAATGATATTATAATGAGCAAAAGTACACTAGAGTACAGCATTTGTCAAAACGTGACAGGTCGTTGGCTCAGGGTAGCAAAAAGTGCAGCTTATCGGTCTTGGTGTGCACAAGAACAATCAAGTCCCCACCTGGTCACAGAACCTAGCCGTGGTGTCTCCACTCCACTCTACGCTCCGTACTGTTCCTTAGAGTCAGCACACCAGGTTCCCCCAGTGTGATAGCATCTAAGGTTGGAAGCCTAGGAAACGCTCAGGTAATGCAGCTATACCCTACCCTGAAAGCCTTTTCAATGCTGTACATTTTCTTTAAAATGTGAATATTAGTTTTATTTTCCTAGTTACTTTAGGCAATTATACCACATAATGATATATCTCAGACACTATTTTATAAAAGGGAGAAACAAAAACAGACTTCTGAACAAGTAGATAATACTGGCATTTAGTTAAAATGTACAAAGCTATTCACCTGGGAAGAGATTTCTGTATCGTGATTATAGATTCCCTACAATGAGTTACCTCTTCAAAGTGTTCTGAAAATAGTACTGTTTAGGTTTTCAGAGCAATACGCTAATTTGTTACTTTGTGTGGGTTGTGTCTGACGTCAAGCACAGCTATACACTTTGTCATAGCTCTGCTGCATGTTCAGACCAAAATAAGGCTAGAACAAGGAATTAAAATGAAATAAAATAGGCACAAAACAAAATTAATGTTGAAGAACACTTGAAAAAAGGTAAATTTTCTACTGACTTTCACTTGCCTATAATCCGTACTGAAATTACACATTTCTAATGCTGAATGTATATGCTTTTCCAGTTTAGAAAGGTTTTGACACTCAGTCTTCTCTGGTGTGATGACAAATCTCAGGTCAGCTCAGTACCATTCAAACCTACTTCAAGTTGACTGTCAGGGTTTAAACCCTAAGAATCTTAATGGGTTTGAAACACGTTTTGATTACTAATACCTTCTTGGACCCACATCTGCATGGTGAGCCCTGTACTCTCATGGTCCCTAGCATGATGCAGCTCAAACCTCTGGGTTTAGATCTGTTTTGGAGTGTTACAAAGCATACACAAAAGAGCTTCTAAATCCTGAGGCCAAGCATTACTGGCTTATATTTAAAAAACTAATTACACTAATAACAATAATTAATTGCAGCACACTCTGCGAAGCATTAACAATAATTAACTGAGGGGATATACGGTGGCTTCCAAAGAGAACGAACAAATTGATGTACCTGGGCAAGCGAATAAAATGGAAAATCTCTGTTTCATGAAAAGAAAAATTGTTGTTACCTAGGCATCCTTCAAATGCTGACTTGATTTCTCCATAATCTACCTGTACTTGCATCTGCTGGACTGAATGAGAATGATATTCTGCCTTTTTTTTTTTTTTTCTTAATTCTAGTTAAAATTAATTTATTTAAGGGTGAAAATAATCTACTGTTTTTCCTGGTAACTGGAATTATAGTTTTATCCAGAAAACGGGTATATGCAAAATGAATTTCATGTTACCTGTCCTAAGAAAGTGGCATTTAAAATGAGAAGTTTTTTTTTTTAAATCACAAACTTATAAAAAAAATTGATAAGCTGTTTTGTACATTACAGAAAACAGGATTTTTATTAGATTTTATTTCTCAGACTGATTGCCAGTTAATTTGTTGCCACCTTAAAAAAAAATAAATTTTTGTCAATTACCCCAAGATTTTTATTAAACTAATATATTTTTAGTTTTAATACATAGGTTTGGAAAATATTTGGATATATTTCTCCAGGCTTCAGTCTTAAAATGAGCAAAAACAAAATTCAGAACAAACCAGCTTCCAGAGGGGAAGAGAAGGAATTAAAGAACAGATTGGTGTGGTTTTTGTTTTTTTTTTTTTTGGGGGGGGGGGAAGAGGGTGAAGAAATGTATTTCTTGGCCTGAGCTGGTTAGAGAAGGCTTGCCTTCTCTGTTGATTTTCCTTTTTTGCCAAAGCCCTATATCTACAAATACAGGTGACTCATCTGATTAGTTTCAGGATCTTGTGTACAAAGTAAGTTCCATAATGTGGGAAAACAGTAATGTGTTTTGCGATGTGGGAACTTGTGTCACAGAAATTTAAATGCCCAGTTTTCTTCTTTTATTGAGGTCCAGACTGCCTGTTTTTTAGATTAGTTTGCCTGTTATCAGTCTCAATAAAGCAAATTCAGTGTCTATTCATTTTAAGCAAGTCCTAATTGCAAGAGTCCCCAGTAAACAGAGGTAGCTTTCACACCATGGAGTGCATCCTGGAGAACTGGTTCACTTCAGCTGTTTGTTAATCCCTTGGAAATAAATCAACTTATGATCCAGGCTGCACTGGAAAAGGCTGAAGAGCAGAGCAAGAAGTTTTGCTGGCATCAGTAGATCCAAGGTTAGAAAGTAACATTTGGGTTTGCTGATACTGGTCTTACACCATCACAAGGCTCACTATCCCAGAACACACTTCATAAATTGATCAAACTGTGTCAATAGCTTTTTTTTTCTCCTCCTCTCTCCCTGTTACTTACATTGCAGGCGGGACTGTGCTAGAATTTCACTACCTCAGTGAAATGTTTCCGTGTCCTTCTATCCCATATGTCTATAGATAATATATTGTGCTTCAATGAGCTTTATCCTTTCACATAAGCATACATTATTCTGAAGCTCTGGTTGCATGCTTCATGACTCGTGGAATATAGCACAGTAACTTCCTTTTAAAATTAATTATCTGTTTTTCAAGTATGCTGGATCAAAATGATCTTTGGTGTAAGTCAGGAACCCTTAAACTGATGCTATTCAGAGTATATATGATATACAGTGTATTCAAAATAATGTTACAGTTGTGATAAATCCTTCACTGGGATAAATATGAGACAGCTCTGTCCTCCACAGGCAACATACAAGGTCACTTATGCTTTTTAGCAGGTTTTGCATTCGAGTATATCAGCTTTGGCAGGGAAGGACTTCTAAGTGGAAGGCAACTAGCTGCCTGTGAGTGTTTCTGTTGAAAACACACAAGTTCGTGCTGATCACAAAATTCCTCTATTTTTTCCCTGTAAGGTGTAACGTTCTGTTATATCTTAACTGCTGGGAGAACTGGCATTGGCATCATGAAATGTCAACTCAGTTAAGCTTAGACTGCAACTGAACTGCAGCTCTGCTGGCTTTGAATTGAATCCATTCCTTCAAGTTTTATAATAAAGCTGGAGAAGTCTATTTATCATGATCACAAATGGAGAGGTTTTGCTAATGGTCAGCACTCTCAATTGTCTGTGACATCCTCCGTGAGCTAACTCAGTTCACCGTCCCATGAGAAAATTCTTCCCTCTCCCCTAAGGAAGAAGACAGAAGAAAGTTTTCTTCTGAGTTATGCTCAAAGGGCATGAAACATATCAGAGCCAGAATATGCCAGGGGATGACTGGCAACAAAATGAGAAGGGAGTTCAAGGAAGACTTCCAGCATTTGGTAGCCATGTTTTGGGGCTGGCTCACTTGTTTCTGTCTGTTATGACTGTGCAGTCTTCCTAGTGAGGGACTGGGGGCAGACAATTTGTTAGAGGCTATTCCTCAGCTTTCTGTATAAATATTTCATATCTGGGCAAGATCTTAATGTTGATTCTCAGTGTGGGGGAGACTTTGTGGGACCATCAGATATATGGCTCATGAAGGTTTTGCCAGGGAGCAAGAAAAATACTACCATATTATGGTAGTATTATGGCCCCAGTATGCTCTCAGTTAGCTACAGCTCTGCTTTCCCAAACACCTGGTAAATGGATCAAGGGTAAGAGCCTGGCCTCCTGTTGTCATCTGAGCCACACTAACATCCATAAGGAGGATTAAGTTACTGCTCAGTATGAGTCAAGCAGAAAAAACTAGCCTTTGAGTGTCTAGGCTTGCTGTGGATTGTATTTAAGACATAGCAATTTTGTTTTTTTTTTCCCCTCCAAAGTCAATATAAATATATTTTGGGGCGTCTAATTTTGTGCTGCTTCTCCTGTGATTGCAAAAAATCCTATTTTTTTCTAACTGGAGTAGAAATTGAAACACCCAATTAATGAAGACACACATCTGTATCCTCTGAAAAGAAATGCGTCTTCACCTTCCATCTGGGGAAAAAAAAAGGTAATGGGGATTTTTAAGGCTTTATATTAGAGCCTTGGAATTTCAGCAAAATAAATATAATTAAGCAAAGTATACTCATTCAAATGAAGAAAAAGAATTTTAAAAATGGAAAGGAAAAATGGGAAGAAAGGGAATATCTGCTTGTTGGCCATAGAAAATCTCACTTATTTGGTAGTTGTCCTGAAAGCGTAAGTATATCTATCAAAATGACATATAAATTCCCTTGGGCAGTTTATAGTACTGAGTGTAACCTGTGATCAACTGTGACCTGATGTGGAAGTGTCAGTGCAAGGCTGGGAAAAGGAGGAAGGGAGAGAGCAGAATACTAACGGGGTACAGCAGAAAAGGCATAGTATTCTTAACAGTTATGTATCCATTGAGAAAAAAAAAAATCCTAACTGCCCACTGTAAGCCACTAGCTAAGTTCACTGTGGCTTGGGTGATATAAACTGAATTACAGTCGTTGTTCTAATGAAGAGTTTTATATTCAGTTTATATGCAGATCAGTGTTGTAGACTGTATTGTCTGTGAAAAACAAACAAAAGGGTTGTACAGAAAGTACAGCAATGCCAGGCAACCACATCCCTGGGTATAGGCAGCTTTAAGTTTTTCTGATAAAGTAGATTAAGCATCAAAGATTTTATAAATGCAGAATTCTGATATATTTATATTTTTTTTAATAAAAAACTGTTCCGATGTTTCAATTTTCTTTGCAAATAGGATATTGAATTCATTTCAAACTCAATTTTGTGTAATATCAACTTCTAGACATTTTATCTTATCATTTCTTTTTTAACAACTTTAACTCCTTATTCTCCTACTTTCCTATCTGATAATGCCTATAGACAATAATCAGTTCATACCTTGATCTTCTTTTCAATCATTTGAGCATCTGAAACTTCAGTTGTAGAAGCTTCTTTTTCTGCTCAGAGCATTTTGTATTCTTAAAATGAGTGCCTTACTATTTGCACATCATTTTCTGAATGTGAATTACAAAAATTGACGTGCTATTCTATTAGTGATCTTACTGGAAATAAGATTGCTTCCTGGCTTCTTCTTGACAGTTCTTTTTGTTCCTCTGAGTATAACGTGTTCTTTTTGTTCAGGTGTACTTCACAGAGATCACATACAGGGAAGCATCTGCAGTAAGCCTGAAGTCACTTACTCTTTTCTCAACACAGTCACCAGTGCTGTACGTGTCTAGTGATAACCTGAATTCTGCATTTCCATATGCATTATCCTGTTTTGGAAGTATTTTGCTGGACTGTTACCACTGAAGTAGTGTGCTGGGTCAAATCATTCTGGCCTGGTTTCTGTTATTCCTCATTTGTCCTTAGTGTGTTTGCTATCTATTGCTATCTACTTGGAAGTATTATACACATTTTTTTTTTATTTTTTTTTTTGACTATGGGCAGACCTTGCGGTCAGAATTACTTGCTTTGGGGAAATGAGCTAAAGATGTTTCCCTAATTATGTCAGTTCACGTAATTCAGTAGCTGGAGGGGTGGAGGATTCAATTATGGCTCCTACTTTTAATAAGATGGTTTCCACATGTGATATACCAATTGGTTACTAAGAAGGCTGTCTGCAGTTCTAGTTTCTTCATTATCAGAAACCATCTGATAAACAGGAGAGATATGACAGAAGACCAAATGAGATGATAAAAGGGTTGATGCTACATGATTTATGATGACAAGTGACTATGACTACATTCAAATAGCTCTGTCAAATAGTAGTCCTTGATTCTTTACTGTGTAACTTGCACATGTATACAGTGATTTAATGTAAATGGGACTGGATTCAGCTGTAATGTGAATGGATTGGTCTGTACATCTTTTCTCATCAAACCCTCCAGATGATGAATACCTACTTGGATAAAGTAGCAAAGTGGGCTAGTCACTGGCTGTGACCACTTCAGCACAGGAGACAGGGAAATTAGGATATTTAAAGGTTATAAATATCAAGAAAATTGGACATGTTTTCTGAAATTAAGAAGGAAAGGGACTAGTATTTCTTAATGGAGAGGTAAGCAGTTAAGTAAAAAAAATTAGAATTAAAACATGTAATTAAAGATGTATGAGATCTTCAGGCAGTCACTTCCTTTGGACAGTAAGAGCGCACTACATATCCTTAACTGTTTGTTTAAAAGTAAGATGGAACAGATTGTGGAATAGTCTTTGAAGAGAACAGGTTGGTGAAAATTGTATTAGTCTAATTGTTTTATGCTAATTTAACATAGAGAATGAACATTAATAGGCAAATACACCTGAACAGGAGAAGCATTTACAGTCTTCAAACTCTTTTACAGAGGAGAAGGAATACTGTGATCCACAAAATTATGAAATGAATTAAAAATCTTCAGAACTTGTGGTTGGTGTGACATTACTAATGTATACGACTAGCATCTTTCTTTATGTTCAGACAGCTTAAGAGACTGGTCTCGAGACTAGACTTGTGTACAAAAACAGCCATTAATATTGCCTCACACACAGTTCAAGTACATCCTTTAAGGTATGAGGGCTCCTGTCTAATTGGAAACACGCTGAGGTGGCACCCTAACAGTAATGGCCACCTGAAGCATCTGTTGAGTAGTACTACAGATGGAAGATCAGCAGCTCTGTTAGCTAACCACTTGCAAAAATCTATTATCAGTTCTGTTAATGGAAATGGAATTCACTGATTGAGGACTTCCATCTAAACCTCTTCCATATGAACTATGATGTGAAGTGATTATAATTCATGGAAGGTTACATTAATGAATCTGCTTTTCATGGTGTGATTTTTTTGAAGGAAGACTTCACTTATACATTTCATTGAGATGATCCTGCTCTGCTTTTCCCACACACACTGCTTGCTGTTAAGAGACAGGAAACCTTTGGGGCTGTTCCTCAGCAGCAGGAATTGAACTATCAAGGACCCCTCTGATTTCAATCACACAAATCAGCCATTTGAAGCGCCCAGACTGAAGCCTCAAATAAGGGAACAAGCACTGTTTCATGACAATGACTGGGCACTGTCGGTATCTTTGCTGTAAACAATCTGTTGAGGCAGCCACAGGAACTGTTTCCCTTCCAAGCCATCCCTGCTGCTGAGCTGAGCCATCTGCAGCATTTTCGGCACATGCTATCTGCTAGAATTCAGATGACATGAAATCCATTAGGGACAGCCTTGAAAGCACAATTAGGAAAGACTTTTTTTTTCCCTTCTCTTACTTCTTTCATCTCTTTCCTTCCATACTTTCCATTTTATTTCTTTCCATCCCTCTGCTAATCCATTTCCACTTTTAATTTGTTCATTTACTTTAATTAGTCTCCCTTTCTGCTTTCAAGACTTTCTGATTTATTTTTTTCCCTTTCCAATCTGAGGAGAAACTACAGAAGTATACATATAGAAGTGTGCTTACAGAGCTCCTCTGACAGGTACTAAATAGAATTAAAGTACAGTGCAGTGTCTCAGCCGCACAGATCTTGGGAAGTCACTTTGCTGGAAGCTGTGGTCGTTTGCTAACACATTACCCACACACTAAACAGAACCCAGTGGAGACACTGGCTGAAACCACTTTGCCTCAAGTTGTGTGGAGAAAATAAAATAAATAAAATAAAATAAAATAAAATAAAATAAAGTGGAGGAAAAAAAATACAATTTTGTATAAAAGACGATCTCAGGAACTGCCAGGTAGGGCTGTTGTGATTCTGCCCTCCAAAATAAGTACGTGTTCAACTCTGTTACCTGTCATAAAAGCAGTGCTTTATCTTTTCAGGTAAAAAACAAGAACTATTTATGGAAGGGGACCAGAAGGTGAACTCAGAAATGTTTCTAATTTTTTAAAAATGAGTTTCATAATGTTTTGCAAAATAAAAGCTGTAAGCAGTCAGCTGAGAGACTGGTACACATAGTTCTTTAGCTGACACTAAGTGCAGTTAGAAGAGCTGTTGTTTAATTTCAACCTTGCAACCCTGTGGAAGTGTTATGCAGTTTTGTAATTTTGTAATTCTTGTCCATTCCACATGTGCAAGATAAAGGAGCTGAAATTCATATTCCCTGTCAGAGCATGTGATTCCTTTACTGACTGTTCTTTACTAACCTACCACCAGCATAGTAGCTTGAACTGTTGCCTGTTGAGCAGGATACACAGTGTTTATAGAGATGCTTCTCTTTAGCAGCCTGCAAAATATGTACCGTTGTTTCAATGTTTTACTCAGAGTGTTCAGAACCAAATATTGTCAAACTGTTGATGGTTTCAAATCAGCAGAACTTTTCTTAAATCATGCAGAATGCAAGACAGGCTTTAAAGTTTCCCCTTCTCTAAAGTTTTGTCTGGAACTTAAATAAAAGTGATGTTCCTTTCTCTATCAACTGAAACAAAAAGTAACCGGTAGGCATTTTCTACACGTTGAATAATCTGATTTGGGTTGCCTGGTGACATGCTCATCTGTTCACTCATCACACACAGTCAGTCTACCAGGGTTCTGCTTCATATGAAATCTGATGGTATAGACTGCCACTACGATGCAGGAATGCATTTCCTGGTCCTTATGATGCCTACTTATGTTTGCAAATATGCTCTAGAGGCACTTCACTTCCCTGCTGGGAATAGAGGAGAAGAAAGAACAGTGTATCACAGTAATCAAGGAGTCCCCTGTGAGCTGCAGAAGCCTGCTTTCCTATACCTTTCTTTCGCTTACTGCAGTTACAGTGGATTTTCTAGTGCAAATAATAGCTGCAAATTTGCATCATATTCTCTCTCTCTCACTAAGTACTTTGTTTACTAATCTGTTTTATAAAAATTGAAGTCAAAAGACAATTTTTGAAATCTTCCCTCCATGAAAATTGACCAATATTCTCAAAAGTTATTAAATGTCTGATATAACAACAAACAGTAAATCATACAAGCTTCTACTTTTTTAGAGAATGCACTCAAAATGTCAACTGGCTGTGATATTTGAGGGTGAGGAATTGGTTTGAAATAATGCAGAACAAGAGACAGAAAATAACTTCGCAACAGGACGGAGGAACACAGCACAGGTCATCAACTAAAAATAAAGAATAAGAAATCAGGGAAAAAAATAATCCACCAAATGTACAGAAAGAAGATGGCGTGGTGGTTTTACCGTGATAGGCAGCTGAACACCACAACCGCTCTCTCACTCCCCCTCCTTAGAAGAGGAGGGGAAGAAGTAAAGGAAAGAACAACTCACGGGTTGAGATAAGGATGATTTAATTAAAGAAAAAAAATAATGATTATTAAGGAAAGATTATTATTAATCAAACAATTTAACTAAAGGGAAAAAATGGAAAGGGGAAGGGAGGGGGAAAAAACAAAACAAAACAAAACAAAACAAGTAAAGGCTATGTGGAAGTGCAGAGGAAAGAAATTACTCTCTACTTCCCACAAATGAGCAATGCTTGATCACGTCCTTGAAGCAGGGCCTCAACACACGTAGCCGGTGTTCAGGAGGACAGACGTTTTCACAACGAGAGCCCACCCCTCCCCTCTTTTTCCTTTTTCCACCTTTTATTGCTGAGTGTAACATCATATGGTATGGAATATCCCTTTGGCTGGTTTAGGTCAGCTGCCCTGGTGATGTTTCTTTTCTCACTTTTTTTGCCCACCCCCTAGGGGGATTAGAGAGAGTCCTGATGCTGTGCCAGCACTGCTCAGCAGCAGACACAACACTGGAGTGATACCAGTGCTGTTTTAGCTACGAGTGCAGAGCACAGCACTGTATGGGCTGCTGCAGGGAAAGTTAACATCCCAGCCAGATCCAGTACAGATGGAGGAAACAGAACAGCAGACAAAACTGTGTAAAAGTAATGGTAAGGGTGTAATGGGATAGAAGGAAAGGGCAGTAATTCGTACATCAGAGTATTTGTTTCAGACTCTCTTCCTTGTGCTTCTCCTACTAGATGCTGTCGGCCCATGTTTATACCCTGACATTGTCTGGGGGTACTGGAGGCCAGAGAGCACACAGGGGTCATGTTAGTGCATTCTTCTCCTGCCTCTGTGACTTCTTGTCTTGTGTTTCTCATGCACTGGCTTTCCAGAATAGGAATCTGGAAAGGCAACAGCACAAATCTTCCTGGCACAGCCTTGTTTTCCCATTTTTTTTTCTGTGCTGTAGAACCTTCCCTCAGCCATTGACAAGGCTATGTAAGTCTAAGATTAACATCAATTTATGGGGTGTTAAGCAAAGCAATATTTCTGCTATATGTTGTTCTTAGGATGGTCCAGAACTGAGAGGAGTTTGTGCCCACCCCCCACCCCTCCAGAGCCCTAGCAATACCCAGTGGGAGGCCCAGCATTTGTAAGACTCTTCCCTCTTCTTGAAAGAATTAGAACCATCCACACTCCAAAACAGCAGTGGTGTAGAGATATATTTGACTCAATACTGGGAAATAAAATTAAGTTCTGTTTCCTCCAATCCGGGAAAAGTGTCAAGATGCAAAGCAAAAATGCATTTATTCCTGTGTGTTTTCTCTTGTTCTTGGTGACCCAGCTGTTACATTCTATAGCTTTTATTTCTTTTCACACTTGTCTATAAACAAACAGCTACCTCCCTCTATTCAAATGTGGACAAATGGTGGTAGGAGGAAGAATCAAAACAAAATGCCAATGACTATAAACAGTTTTAAATACACATCCTTGAAACATATTAAAGTAACATTTATTTAAGTGTAAAGTAACACACACTTTAATGGAAAATAGTCATTAGCTCCAACATCTTCTTTAAAGAATTATGGAAGGCTGTGCAAATCTAGTGAGATAAAGACTTTTTACTGATTGACAGTGATGATATATTTCAAGAATAGAATTATCTGGTGCCTGAAAGCCTTTCATTCCTCAGTGTCATCACTACCTGCTGGATGAGTATTAATATCACATTAATTTCAAATGTCGGTTTCAAATATGAAGACATGCTGAGGAAGTTGGGGTTGTTCAGCCTGGAGAAGAGAAAGCTCCAGGGAGACCTTGTAGTGGCCTTCCAGTACCTAAAGGGGGCTACAGGAAAGCTGGGGAGGGACTCTTTGTCAGGGGGTGTAGGGATAGGACAAGCAGTAATGGTTTTAAACTAAAAAAGAAAAAATCTGTTTAGATTATATATTTGGAAGAAACTCTTTGCTCTGAGGGTGGTGAGGCATTGGAACAGGCTGTCCAGAGAAGCTGTGGATGCCCCATCCCTGGAGGTTGGACAAGGACCTGGACAACCTGATCTAGTGTGTGACATCCCTGCCTATGGCAGGGGATTGGAACTGGGTGATCTTTCAGATCCCTTCCAACCCGAGCCATTCTATATTAATTAAACCAGTTTCATGTGTTTGCATGCTTTAGGATGGCATAATTCAAAGAAATTAGTAAGCTTATGAATAAAATGTATTTCTCCTTGATATAAGCAGGAAAAATGCAGAAATTAATATTTCTGTTCTGAGAAACTTTTAACAGTTCCCTTCTTCACTTCAAGTGTCACAAATGATGTTGATAAAATGAATACTTTACAGGGTTGGAACTCATGGGAAAGAAAATCTTCACCACTGATGTTAATTTAATTAAAGCAAATAGTCTGTGGACTGGGAACAAATTAGACAGGTAATAGTAGACTTTGCTCAGAAAAGCAAAAGACATTGCTCAGACTAGGTAGACAGAATACTAGCTTGCACTGTGAAAATTCCTGAGGGAATCAGGTTTCCCTGGCTCACAGTTCAAGTTCAGAGCAGTAGACAAGTACCATGAATATTTCTTTTCCAGTATAGTGCATAACCTGTTGCTAAAAAAATTATTAAGTGGTTTGTGGTAGAATTACTTGCTTCTGAGTTCTATTTCCTTCCTCCTACTTTTTTCCCTTTTTTACTAGAATTTATGAGGGATGTGGGAAATGTAAAATACCACCTGTTTATGTTAGTACAGTGTGTGGAGCCCATGTTATCTTTGAAAATTATTTATATAATTCTCATAAACTTACTTTAAGTGTATTCCTTGTTAATAAAATATTTTACCAGGAGTATGGCATAGATTGATAAACTATTGCAAAATAGTTTTTTTCCATTCCCACTTTAATTTTGTATTTTTTATTTCCATATTTGTTTTAATTTCAGGACATTTAACATATGATGAGTTTCTCACAATGGCATAGTGTTAAAAATGTACCTATCAGCTGAGCCATCTGTCTTTCAGAACTATCTCTGGTTAAACTGATAATCAAATACATATTTGTTTACTTTAGCACTGGAAAACCAAGAAAGGATGGGCCTTATTTGTTCCATCAGTGTCTTCTGTGTCATATCTGTTCAGCTCAGTGATTACTGTCAGTATTGTGGCATTTAAAAGAAGAGCTGAGTTGAAGAGTGAGTAGAAATGCAATTTGTGTTCTGTGCTGCCTCACATATCACAAAGAAAACCGGCAGCTTAACACAAATTCTTTGCTTGACCTTAGCAGTGGAGCAGAAAGAATACAGCTCTTTTTTCTTACACTGAGACTTCCATCCAAATGAATGCATCTTAATGGAGAAGCCACTCATACAGGAGTATGTGGGGAGGGGAGAGAAACTGGGAAAAATCATATGCATTTGAAGAAAGAAAACTGCATTTGTTCCTGACTGTCTCTTTGAAATGATCATAGACTGCCTTGAACCCTTTTTTTCTACTCTACCCACTCAAATATCTGTGTTAAAAGGGTTAAAGAAGTGAATAGTTAAATGGGATGGAGCAGAGTGAGGGAAAGGCATAAATATTACTCTTGTATTTTCTGTGGATTTTAGAAATATCAAATAGTCTTCCATTCAGCAGATTTTATAACAGGATTTGTAACAAAGTTTGAAAGACAAAGAACCTCAAGGATGTTTGGAGTTTGATACATTACGGAAAGGAATACCTAACAGGGTAAATGTTCCTGGGTTACAACAAGGTTTCCAAAGTTTATGGCATAAGTCTCTGAGGTAATGAGTTACGGTGGATTGACTCCAGCTAACAGCCAGATGCTCAAATAGCCACTCACTCCCTTCCTCTCCTGCAGGACAGGGAGAAAATGAAAGGTGGGAAGACTAGTGGATCAAGATAGCAACAGTTCAATAGATGAAACAAAAGCTGTGCACAGGCAAAGAAAAAAAAATAATTTATTTATTCCTTCCCATCTGCAGATAGATGTTTAGCCACTTCCTGGAAGGTAGAGCCTCAGCGTGCATAATGGTTACTTGGGAAGACAAATGCCATAACCTTGAAGGTCCTTTCTTCCTTCTACTGTCCTTGAGCAATTATTTCTGAGCACAGTGTCAGGTGATGTGGCATATTCCTTTGGTCAGTTTGTATCAGATGTCTCAGCTGTGTCATCTCCCAGTTTCTTGTCTTCCTCCAGCCTACTTGCTGGAGTGGTAGGTAGGCTGGACAAAAGAAAAAGCATTGACACTGTGCAAGTGCTGTTCAGTGTTTCACTAGCAAAAAAAAATAATGGTGTAATCAACATTCTTTTAGTCACAGATCCAAAACACAGTACCATACTGGCTGCTAGGAAGAAAATTAGCTCCATCCCAGCCAGACCCAATACATCAATTTATAGTCTGAAAAGGATTGAAACAAGATTTAATTGCTCTTTGTGGTTTTGTCCTGGTTTCAGCTAGGATAGAGTTAATTTTCCTCCTAGTAGCTGGCAGGGTTCTATGTTTTGGATTAGAATGAGAAGAGTGCTGATAACACGCTGATGTTTTAATTGTTGCAGAGCAGTGCTTACACCAAGCCAAGGACTTTTCAGCTTCTTGCTCTGTCCTGCCATGGGGCAGGCTAGGGATGCAGCAGGAGCTGGGAGGGGACAGACCCAGGACAGCTGACCCAAACTGGCCAAAGGGGTATTCCATACCATCTGATGTCATGCTAAACAATATATAGGGGTGGCTAGCTGGGGTGGGGGGGCCGGCTGCTCGGGGATAGGCTGGGCATCGGTCAGCGGGTGGTGAGCAATTGCATTGTGCATCACTTGTTATGTACACGTTATTAGTAGTAGTACTATTATCACGCAGCATGTGTAACAAACAAGAGGAGCTGGAAGCCATCGTGCAGCAGGCAGGCTATGACTTGGTTGCCATCACGGAAACGTGGTGGGACCACTCTCATGCCTGGAGTGCTGCAATGTCTGGCTATAGGCTCTTCAGAAGGGACAGGCAGCACAGAAGGGGTGGTGGTGTGGCTCTCTATATTAGAGAGTGTTTTGATGTTGAGGAACTTGAGGCTGGGAATGATAAGGTTGAGTCCCTATGGCTTAGGATCAGTGGGAAGGCCAACAAGGCAAGCATCCTGGTGGGGGTCTGTTATAGACCGCCAAACCAGGATGAGGAGACGGATGAGGAGTTCTACAGGCAGCTGGCAGAAGTTGCAAAATTTTCAGCGCTTGTTCTCATGGGGGACTTCAACTTCCCAGACATATCCTGGAAACACAACACAGCCCAGAGGAAGCAGTCTAGGAGGTTTCTGGAGAGCGTGGAAGATAGCTTCCTGACGCAGCTGGTTAGAGAGCCTACCAGGGGAGGTGCCCCGCTAGACCTGCTGTTCACAAACAGTGACGGACTGGTGGGAGATGTGGTGGTCGAGAGCTGTCTTGGGCAGAGTGACCACAAAATGGTAGAGTTCTCTATTCTTGGCGAAGTCAGGAAGGGGACCAGTAAAACCGCTGTCTTGGACTTCCGGAGGGCTGACTTTGAGCTGTTCAGGACACTGGTTGGCAGAGTCCCTTGGGAGGTGGTTCTGAAGGGCAGAGGAGTCCAGGAAGGCTGGGCACTCTTCAAGAAGGAAATCTTAATGGCTCAGGGGCGGTCTGTCCCCACATGCCCAAAGATGAGCCGGCGCGGAACTAGACCGGCCTGGCTGAACAGAAAGTTGTGGCTCGAGCTTAGGAGAAAAAAGAGGGTTTATAATCTTTGGAGAAGAGGGCGGGCCTCTCAAGAGGACTATAAGGCTGTTGCGAGGCTGTGCAGGGACAAAATTAGAAAGGCCAAAGCTCATCTGGAGCTCAGTCTGGCTACTGCTGTTAAAGATAACAGAAAATGTTTTTATAAATACATAAAGAGGAAAAGGAGGATTAAGGAGAATCTCCATCCTTTACTGGATGCGGGGGGAAACTTAGTTACAAAAGATGAGGAAAAGGCTGAGGTACTCAATGCCTTCTTTGCCTCAGTCTTTAGCGGCAAGACCATTTGTCCTCTGGATACCCAGTACCCTCAGCTGGTGGAAGGGGATGGGGAGCAGGATGTGGCCCTCACTATCCACGAGGAAATGGTTGGCGACCTGCTACAGCACTTGGATGTACGCAAGTCGATGGGGCCGGATGGGATCCACACGAGGGTACTGAGAGAACTGGCGGAGGAGCTGGCCAAGCCGCTTTCCGTCATTTATTGGCAATCCTGGCTATCAGGGGAGGTCCCAGTCGACTGGCGGCTAGCAAACGTGGCGCCCATCTACAAGAAGGGCCGGAGGGTAGACCCGGGGAACTATAGGCCTGTTAGTTTGACTTCAGTGCCAGGGAAGCTCACGGAGCAGATTATCTTGAGTGTCGTCACGCGGCACTTGCAGGGCAAGCAGGCGATCAGGCCCAGTCAGCATGGGTTTATGAAAGGCAGGTCCTGCTTGACCAACCTGATCTCCTTCTATGACAAAGTGATGCACTTAGTGGATGAGGGAAAGGCTGTGGATGTGGTCTACCTTGACTTCAGTAAGGCTTTTGACACCGTTTCCCACAACATTCTCCTCAAGAAACTGGCTGCTCTTGGCTTGGACTGGCATACGCTTCGTTGGGTTAAAAACTGGCTGGATAGCCGGGCCCAAAGAGTTGTGGTGAATGGAGCCAAATCCAGTTGGAGGCCGGTTACTAGTGGAGTCCCCCAGGGCTCAGTGCTGGGGCCAGTCCTCTTTAATATCTTTATCGATGACCTGGATGAGGGGATCGAGTGCACCCTCAGTAAGTTTGCAGATGACACCAAGTTAGGTGCGTGTGTCGATCTGCTCGAGGGTAGGAAGGCTCTGCAGGAGGATCTGGATAGGCTGGACCGATGGGCTGAGGTCAACTGTATGAAGTTCAACAAGTGCCGGGTCCTGCACCTGGGGCGCAACAACCCCAAGCAGCGCTACAGGCTGGGAGATGAGTGGTTAGAAAGCTGCCTGGCAGAGAAGGACCTGGGAATACTGGTTGATACGCAGCTGAATACGAGCCAACAGTGCGGCCAAGAAGGCCAACAGCATCCTGGCTTGTATCAGAAGCAGTGTGGCCAGCAGGTCTAGGGAGGTGATTGTCCCCCTGTACTCGGCTCTGGTGAGGCCGCACCTCGAGTACTGTGTTCAGTTTTGGGCCCCTCACTACAAGAAGGACATGGAGGTGCTCGAGAGAGTCCAGAGAAGGGCAACGAAGCTGGTGAGGGGTCTGGAGAACAAGTCTTACGAGGAGCGGCTGAGGGAGCTGGGGTTGTTCAGCCTGGAGAAGAGGAGGCTCAGGGGAGACCTTAGCGCTCTCTATAGGTACCTTAAAGGAGGCTGTAGCGAGGTGGGGGTTGGTCTATTCTCCCACGTGCCTGGTGACAGGACGAGGGGGAATGGGCTGAAGTTGCGCCAGGGGAGGTTTAGGTTGGATATTAGGAAGAACTTCTTTACTGAAAGGGTTGTTAGGCATTGGAATGGGCTGCCCAGGGAAGTGGTTGAGTCACCATCCCTGGAGGTCTTTAAGAGACGTTTAGATGTTGAACTTAGTGATATGGTTTAGTGGAGGACTTGTTAGTGTTAGGTCAGAGGTTGGACTAGGTGATCTTGGAGGTCTCTTCCAACCTAGACGATTCTGTGATTCTGTGATCATTATTATTATTTTCCTTTCTTTTCTGTTTTAATAAACTATCTCTATCTCAACCCACAGGCTTTCATTTCTTTCTGATTCTCTCCCCCATCCCAGCCATCCGAGAGAGGGAGGGGAAGGGTGAGCGAACAGCTGTGTGGTGCTTAGATGCCGGCCGGGTTAAACCACAACAGTCCTTTTGGCACCCAACATGGGGCTCGAAGGGTTGAGATAACGACAGATCTGACCAGAGTGTGTTAAAGTAAAATTGGTAGAAGTATTAGACCTGCTTAACAGTTGCTAGTGACAATGTTGATTGCTTTAATGTCAGGTCTGCTGTGCCTGTTTTCCAAATTGAGTTTTATAGGAAGTTACTTTCTGTATGTGCTCCCTGTCGTGCTGTTTATCCTTTCCGGGCCCTGGTTTAAGGTCATTATTTTACTGTATGGTGTAACAATGGCTTATGATATGATGAAATTCCTGGTCATGCCTCTAACCTGGTATTTATACTCAGCACTGTCGTCGACTCTATACTTCGGAAACCATATCTCAGAAACTATTAACAGTTACACCTATTACCTTTTTTTCGTCAGGGAGCCAATCTGTGGAGGGGACGGGGGGAGATATTTTTTCCTACTTGTTCACTCTCCCTTTCTTCTTCGCCCCCCTATTATCCTCTGAGCTTGTTACAATAGTTGAAGGTGTTGAATATCCTTGGGATACTCAGACCAGCATGTTCTTGTTGTTATGTCTCCTGAATGCGCTTCAGGTTTTGTTTAAGGTTAAACAACTACTTAGGAATGGCATCCAGAGATCTGTCCTGAGGCGGGATGGTTATGAGTGGCAGGGATTGTGGGAGGATATGGGCAGGCATCTAGAGCAGTGGGCACCTCCAGTGCCTTGGAAATTCATCCCTGAACAACTGCAAAATCCTAAAAAACTGGTAGAATGCTCGAAAAAGGGGTGTCATCACTCTGGGAATTCCAAAGAGACACGAATCACTGCAGCGTGCTGGGGTCTGGCCTATGCCTATCAAGCTGGAATCGATGCTACTATAAACTTAGTGACAGACCCTGCGGCCTCTCCAGCTCCTGCGGCCTCCCCAGCTCCTGCAGTCACTCCAGCTCCCGTGGCCTCTGCAGCTCCCATGGCCTCTCCAGCTCCCGAGGCCGCTCAGGGTCCCGTGGCCCCTCCAGCTCTCGTGGCCTCTCCAGTTCCTGTGGCCTCTCCAGCTCCTGCGGCCACTCCAGCCCCTGTAATGGTCCCAGCAGTCATCCCAGCTCCTGTGACAGGCCTAGCGGTCGTTCCAGCTCCTGTGACGGGCCCTGCGGTCGTTCCAATCCCTGTGACGGGCCCAGTGGTCATCCCAGCTCCTGTGACGGGCCCAGTGGTTGTTTCAACCCCTGTGGGTGGCCCTGTATGTATTCCAACCCCTGTGGCAGGCCCTGTGGCTGGGTCAGAGAAACGAGCTGTAACAGTGCAAGTTGTCCCTGCAGAGTGTATTACAACCCCTGTGGCAGGCCCTGTGGCTGGGTCAGAGAAACGAACCGTAGCAGTGCAAGTTGCCCCTGTAGACAAGGTGAAAAGATGGTATAGAGATTCAGGTCATTTAGAACGCAGAGAATCTTCAGCTAAGACTAAGTATAGAGAAGACGAGGCCGGGCCATCAGAGGAACAGGATGATGACAATGAAGATGTCGAAAAAGCAACAGGAACTACCCGAAACCTACACCCGCATGAGCTACGAGATGTACGAAAAGATTTTGGTCGCTGTAGAGGTGAGCAGCTTATCACCTGGCTGCTCCGGTGCTGGGACACCGGAGCCAATTGTATGGAATTAGATGGCAGGGAAGGCAGGCGGCTGGGATCCCTTGCTAGAGATGCAGGCATTGACAAAGCAATTGGAGATGGAGCACCACCTTATAGCTTCTGGAGGCGTCTCCTGTCAGCTGTGAAGGAAAGGTATCCCTTCAAGGAAGAACTTGTATGTCTACCAGTCAAGTGGACCACCATGGAGAAGGGAATTCAGTACCTGAGGGAATTAGCCGTACGGGAGGTCATTTATAGGAACCTAGACAAGGAACAAATATCCACAGATCCAGATGAAGTCCAGTGTACACGACCCATGTGGCGGAAGTTTGTACGGAATGTACCCTCATCATATGCCAGCTCATTGGCAGTAATGGCCTGGAAAGACCATGAGGAACCCACAGTGGATGAATTGGCTAAACAACTCCTGCAGTATGAAGAAAGTCTCTCCTCTTCCCTACAGGCCTGCGTCTCAGCTGTGGAGAAACTTTCTGAAGAGTTCTACCAACGTAAAGAGAACTTATCTTCCTCCCCATCTTTACAAACAGATCCAGTTTTTAGGAATAAAATGGCAAGATGGATGTCATCAAATCCCAATGGATGTGATAACAAAATAACAGCTATGCCTCCACCAACTAGCAAAAAAAGAAACACGATCTGCTTCGGAAGTGGTCGGTACTGAAGCTCAGCTCCTCCTGGCACCCCGACTGCCGGTACTAGGCTGGATGTTCAGAGGAAAGGTCCCCTCTACACATCATGCAACTGATGCTACATGGAGCAAGTGGGTTGCACTGATTACTCAGCAGGCTCAATTAGGAAACCCCAGTCGCCCAGGAATCTTGGAAGTGATTATGGACTGGCCAGAAGGCAAATACTTTGGGATATCATCAGAGGAGGAGGTGATCCGTGCTGAAGAAGCCCCACTGTACAACAAGCTACCAGAAAATGAGAAGAAATATGCCCTGTTCACTGATGGGTCCTGTCGTATTGTGGGGAAGCATCGGAGATGGAAGACTGCTGTATGGAGTCCTACACGACGAGTTGCAGAAGCTGCTGAGGGAGAAGGTGAATCGAGTCAGTTTGCAGAAGTGAAAGCCATCCAGCTGGCTTTAGATATTGCTGAATGAGAAAAGTGGCCAGTTCTCTATCTCTATACTGATTCATGGATGGTAGCAAATGCCCTGTGGGGGTGGCTACAGCAATGGAAGCAGAACAACTGGGAACGCAGGGGCAAACCCATCTGGGCTGCTGCATTGTGGCAAGATATTGCTGCCCGGGTAGAGAACCTGGTTGTAAAGGTACGCCATGTAGATGCTCATGTGCCCAAGAATCGGGTCACTGAAGAACATCAAAACAACCAGCAGGTGGATCAGGCTGCTAAGACTGAAGTGGCTCAGGTGGACTTGGACTGGCAACATAAAGGTGAATTATTTATAGCTCGATGGGCCCATGACACCTCAGGCCATCAAGGTAGAGATGCAACATACAGATGGGCTCGTGACCGAGGGGTGGACCTGACCATGGACACTATAGCACAGGTTATTCATGATTGTGAAACATGTGCTGCAATCAAGCAAGCCAAACGGTCAAAGCCTCTTTGGTACGGAGGACGATGGCTGAAATACAAATATGGAGAGGCCTGGCAGACTGATTACATCACACTCCCCCAAACCCGCAACGGCAAGCGCCATGTACTTACAATGGTGGAAGCAACCACCGGATGGCTGGAAACATATCCTGTGCCCCATGCCACCGCCCGGAACACTATCCTGGGCCTTGAAAAGCAAGTCCTATGGCGACATGGCACCCCAGAAAGAATTGAGTCAGACAATGGGACTCATTTCCGAAACAACCTTATAGACACTTGGGCCAAAGAACATGGTATTGAGTGGGTGTATCACATCCCTTATCATGCACCAGCCTCCGGGAAAGTTGAACGATACAATGGACTGTTAAAGACTACACTGAAAGCAATGGGTGCTGGGACATTCAAAAATTGGGATACACATTTGGCAAAGGCCACCTGGTTAGTCAATACTAGGGGATCTGCCAACCGAGCTGGACCTGCCCAATCAAACCTGTTACGCACTGTAGAAGGGGACACAACAGGAGACACAGACACAACAGGTTTGTGTCTGTGGCTTCATGTTTCTGTCATATGAACCACATGCTGATTCTGCCGTACTCTACTGTTTTGTTGGCTTGGTATTGGAGGCCACAGAGCCAGCATCAGCCATTGTTATTTTCCTTCTCTTTTCTTCTTGTTTAAAATTTGGCTGTTGAAAAACTATCCATTGTTTCTTTGTTTCCTCCTTTTTCTTAGAAATATCTTAGTTGGCTAGGTGGCTTTTCCTGAGTCCGGTAGCTTCTTTGTCAGGATTCTTGGCAAATCTTTGGAGCTGTTCTGGGGCAGCGAATGGCCAGTTTTGAATAGTGACTTCCAAAGACTGTTCAGAAATTCTTACCAATCTCAGTGGTCAGCATCGAAGTATGTAGTGGACAAAACTGGCTGAAATGTCAGGTATTACAGAAAGATGAGGTTTTGTTTCTCTTTCTTTCAGTTAAGTTTATGATCTAGACATACAAACTTTGTTTATCCGCTGTTTCATCTGATACATTGTGGTGCTTTTGGCTGTAGCTTAAGGCTGCATATTTCTGTGGTGTTCCCCTGTAAACATCTCAGTTTATACATATTTTTAAAAGCAGAGTATATATTTGTTAGTTTTTGGAGTTGAAAGGGCACCAATAATTTGGGTAAATTAGTGGTTCCCAGGAAACCGTTATTATTTGAGAGAAGCCTGCACGACTACATTACATGGTAGATCCTTGAAGTTAATTGTCAAATGATAGATGGGAATAGCCAAAGTTTAGATGCTGATAAGGTAGGCTGTAATTGAAGTGGACAGTTCTAGAATATAATAAAATGTGGTCTTCAGCATCAGTTCCTATTATTGCAGGATTTATCAATGTTTGCTCTTTTTATATAAGATACATATGATTACTTAAATTTGTTTTGAAGATATTTTACTTCTGTTAAAACCATACATAATTTCAGTGATAATAAAACAGATATTTCATGTTTATATTGGAAGAAAGTAGGGGAAAATTGTATTTTGCACTTTTTATCTTCAGGAAAACTGAATACAGACTGTAATCCAGCTTCTTACCTAAGAGGACAAGGAAGCATCAAAATTATGCAGTTTCATTCCCCTTGCTTGGGAGTCTGTTATCACTGGGAGTATGGACCTAAACGAATCTTACATGCTCCTGCTGAGAAGTAGCAGCAGTTTCATTTCAGAGTCCATCACCCATAATAAGTCACATGCTTAAATGTTAAATGTTCCCCTTTTAATTTAAAATGTATAGGCTGGTAATGAGCATCTTCCTCAGGCCTTAGTCTCAACCACCCAGTGGACTATTTCAGTCCACAGTCTAAAGGGCTTATTTCTTCTAGTTCATGCAGACTGATGAATTTAGCTTTGGAGTTCCTTGATCTAATATGGATGCTGGCCAATACAGTAGCCTTCAACATGCCCAAGAGGTGAAGCTGCCTCTTACACTCCTGCTGTGTTTCACTTTTATTACTGAAAGTTAGATTTATGATTTTTTTTCTTTGTAGTGAGGAAAACACTAAGCAATTGATGTCCTCCTGCAATCTTATTTTCCAACTGCAACAACTTAGCTTTTACACATAACAGTACTCTGAATCAATTACTATTTAGAGAGTGTTAATTTGGTCTGCAGTAAGTACCTTGGATTTTTGTAGAATACTTTACAAAGCGAATGCTACTTCAGATTTCTTTAAGGATCTCATAAGGGAGAAGCATCATCATTATACACTGCATCTTTGGAAGTAATATTTTTAGTCACACAGTAGGTAAGTTTCTGGAAAATGTAGAGTTGAAGATAGCTGGCAGGATGCAGGGCTTTGCTTTGTTTACATTCAGGCAGAGAATTCTTACTGGATAGGTAACTTGATATTCAGAGTTTCACTGAAACAAGTTAAGTCAACAGTATCAAAATGGCATCACCATATTTAGAGAGTTTGATGAACGATGAATCAGTGCTTCATGGAGCAGACATCTTCTGACATCGACATCACTGTCTGTTGTGCTTCTCACTTTTGCTGGCACTTGCTCTTGATTGATCTCTAGTTCTGTGCCACTTGATTCATCACGGTCAGTGATCCAAGGGCATGAAAAATTCATCCCATGACAACAAATTCTTTGTAGTTTATGATACTTCTTTCCCTTTGGATTCAAGCCAATCGATTCCTCCAGAGAGCAGAAAACTCACGAAGTATAACAATTCTGGCATTTCTGCAGATAAAGCAAGTACAATTCTGTTTCCATTCTCCCATGCAAGAAAAGAGATAATGTGTTACAGAGCTGAATTATCTAAATAATGACAAAAAGTAATCTGTCTAAGGAATATGCAAAGGAATTTAATTCTGCCCTGACAGTAAGTACCACGTAATACTATGTACTAAATTTCCAGAAAGATGTATGGACCTATATCAACAACAGTTTTCTTTTTAAGGAAACTTCCTGTTTTAAACTACTAATCTTACTTAGATAAAAAAAAATCCTGCCTTTCTAGGTGGTACTGTACCTTTATTTATTATGATGCCTACTCATCTACATTAAAATTTGATTTTCTGCAAGCAGATTGGCTCTGTAAAGAGCATTTCTCTTTCAACTTGCAGTTGAGACCCATTTTTTTTCCACCTGAATTTTCAACTAAAAGAACTGGAATGGTGTTATGACTGTAGATACATTGGAGAATCTCAAATGAAAACTACTCAGCCATTATTAGGTCAAATAAATGAATATATAGTTCCCAAGTCCCAGGACAGAATCTTAACCCCAAGATCACCTTTCTTCTCTCAGAATGGGAGTCCAATTTGTACATCATCAGGCCTAGAAATTGTGATATTTGATAAATGCTGTCGGATGCCTTTTATGTTATCTAGTATAAGACAAAGTGGCATCTGAAACAATCAAAGAGACAAATGAAGTGAGAACTTCGCATAAGAGACAGATGAAATGTAATTTAAACTATCTAGTGGCTGACTACAGTAATTGAGTTGAACAAATTACTTTCCTGAAAACAAGTGGTGGAGTCATCTGGTGTAATATGAATAAATCACAGAATCACAGAATTGTAGGGGTTGGAAGGGACCTCAAGAGATCATCAGGTCCAACCCCCCTTCCAAAGCAGGTTCCTTAGAGCAGGTTGCCCAGGTAGGCGTCCAGACGGGCCTTGAATATCTCCAGAGAAGGAGACTCCACAACCTCCCTGGGCAGCCTGTTCCAGTGGTCCGTCACCCTCACCGTGAAGAAGTTCTTTCTCGTGTTGGTGCGGAACTTCCTGTGATCCAGTTTTTGGCCGTTGCCCCTTGTCCTGTCCCCACAAACCACTGAAAAGAGGTTGTCCAAATCCCTCTGTCTCCCACACCTCAGGTATTTATACACATTGATGAGATCCCCTCTCAGTCTTCTTTTCTCAAGGCTGAACAGACCCAGGTCTCTCAGCCTTTCCTCATAGGGAAGATGCTCCAGGCCCCATATCATCTTTGTGGCCCTCCGCTGGACTCTTTCCAGGAGATCCCTGTCTTTTTTGTACCGGGGAGCCCAAAACTGGACACAGTACTCCAGGTGAGGCCTGACCAGGGCAGAGTAGAGGGGGAGGATCACCTCCCTTGACCTGCTGGCCACGCTCCTTTTAATGCACGCCAGGATGCCATTGGCCCTCTTGGCCACCAGGGCACACTGCTGCCTCATGGTCAACCTGTTGTCCACCAGGACCCCCAGGTCCTTCTCCACAGAGCTCCTCTCCAGCAGGTCATCCCCCAGCCTGTACTGATACATGCGGCTGTTCCTTCCCAGGTGCAGGACCCTACACTTGCTCTTGTTAAACCTCATTTGGTTTCTTCCTGCCCATCTCTCCAGCCTGTCCAGATCTCACTGAATGGCAGCACAGCCTTCTGGTGTTTCGACCACTCCTTCCAGCTTTGTATCATCAGTGTACTTGCTGAGTGTGGACACTATTCCCTCATCAAGGTCGTCGTTGAAGATGTTGAACAAGATACCTAGTGCACATGTGTCAGAGTTGAACATGTGGTGCATAAGGTAAGGGAGCCCAAATCATGCACCTGTTTGTTCCTAGACTTTCATTAATCCACCTTTTTGTCCAGGTTTCTCTCTGCTTCAGTATATGCAGGTAAAACAGATAAATCTCGTCAGATTTTTTTTTTTCTATTGTCCATGAGGCGTTTTTTTTTTTAACATTTCAAAAGCTGTGTCATATTATGGTGCTTTGTCTCTATGGGATATAGGACAGATCTTGTCAACTTCTTTTGCCTTATACTTCTTTCCCTCATACTGCATCTCTAATGCTTTCTTAAGAATTAACTCCCTCTGCTTAGTTTCTTCGCAAGTGTGTTTGTGCAGAACTGCTCATGTTTTTCATTCACAAACACAAAGTTTCTGCAAGTCCTACAAGACTAATTTATTGGGAAATAATTGATCTTTACATATGCTTTGCATGTTTTAAAGGGAGGAGGGAACAATATTCTTAATGTGAGAGATCTGAAACTGGCATGTATTTATGCAGTACCACTAGTGGAACTACATATCAAGTCTAGTCCCAGCTGACCACTGCTGTGATTAGCACAAGCACTATCTCACTGTAATTTCACAGACTTTACCAGACTTTGTAGGAAGCCATATGTGGTTTATCTAAAATTAAATGTGTTCTTCACCAGGTGGCTAGATTTTTTTAAAAACAGAATGATATATTATCCCTGATACTTTCTTATACATGATAACCTCCAAAAAGAAATATCCTTAGCCATACCAGCAAAATGGGTCTTATAGGAACCATCCTATAAAATCACCTGTGTTTGAAGGTGTAAGAAAGAGTGTTTTTGCAAAGAGATGTTACATTGTTTAGGAGGAAGGAATGTGGTATTGAGATATACTTGCAGTGATAAGAAAGCTTACCAGACAACCTTGTAAAATGCAGACAACCAGACTCCCTAGAGCAATTAGGTGAAAAATCACAGTGTCAAGTCAAGTCAGATAAGTGAAGAAACATTACCACCTCACAGAGTAAAAAAAGTCAAAAGAAACTTGAAAAATAACAGGCTGGCAACTGAAAGCCATGTATTATCTGTGAAGCATCGGATAGGTTGTGAACCTGGACTACCCAGTCAATGGGGAAACAGGGGAGGGTCCCGGTCATCAAGAAAGAAAGTATATAAACTGTGCTATGTAACTAGTAGACGCGCTCCTGCTTGCGGGATGCCCGCCATTGCAATCGCGAATAAATTACTACTTCACTGAGATCCTCGCCTGAGCCTAAGTTATTGGCTACGGAGTGTTTCTCACAAAGGTGTGCCCAAACAGATACGTTTCCTCTATTTGAATTCTCAAAGATGGATCAGTACTGTCAGTATGTTAAGGACCTAATTATTTTAAAATTGGCATTCCAAACAATTCAAGGTCTTTTAGTGTCAAGAATTCAGTCTGTTCCCATTGTAGACCCCATCTTAAAAATAAATAATTAAAAATAAGTGGTTTTAAGTAGTATTTTGTTCAATTTCTTTGACTACAGTAGTTATTGGACAAATCATAGGTATTACCCAGGCTTACTTTCTACATCTTTACTTGTCCAATCATATCAGACCCTGACATTCAATGTGTAGCCAGAGCTCAGCCATGACATGAAAAACCTGAGGCCCTTTGAACTGAGGGTAGTATTAAGGAAGGGTATCTGCATTTCTTCTTGACCCTTCTTCTTGACCCTTGTCACCAGATAAAGCTACTTAGCAAAAAGGTGGCTTAAATGAGTTCAGGTGTGTGTGCTGTTAAGCAGGGAGACTACATGGGCTTCCAGAAGGCTCCAGAGAAGAGAAATGCAAGTTGCCTAACCTTTGCAAGCCTCCAGAATCAAAGTAGATGAACCCTGTTCTAAATTCAACTCGATACATATTTCTACAGCTAGAAAATATGTAGAGAATATTAGGGTCAAGATGGTCCCTTTATGGGATAGAGATTACTACTGTCAAGTCTCTTGAAATGTATAAAAATAAACAAAAGCCCGTTTTCTGATAAATATTGTGCATTTCAAAACTGATGCACAGTTGCTCCAAAACTAGCTCTTTACAAAAATCAATTCAGTAATTGCAAAATGCATAAAAATACATTGTGTACCTGTCTTATTATCCACTTGAGAATATTGGACTTTCAAAGGCAAGAAGAAAGAAACAGAACCTGAAGGTAATTCTTGTAAGGCAATAATCTAAAGAATGAATAATATGACACTGTGTTAAAAAAAAAAAATGAAAAGGAAACTTCTAGTCTAAATATTCTGCGAATAGCTCAATCTGTCTGAATGTCTGAGAAGCTGTTTGGTTGATTGTCCTTTCTATTACTTGAGACAGGGAACAAGATAAAGGATGTTGATTCCGTAGGTCTTAGCTAGCACAATTGTATGTTAACGACCCCAAAGATAAGGGAGTAAAAGACTGTATGCATAGATAATGGAACCAGAAAGAACTGGCTTGACAGCTGAAGTCTGTCAAAGAAAAGGAAGGGTCAGGAATTTAGAAGACTCCTGGCCTTCATCAAAAGACCACCAGAGTACACTGGACAACCACCCAAGGACTCCAGTACGCATGCGAATAGGGGCGGGAACCTATGTTAATGATTCTTCAGATACTTGATGAATATGCATGAGACTTATGGGAAATGAAATTAATATGTATTTGTCCCACTAATATAAGCACACTGCCAGTAACCCTAGATGTTTGTTTGTTAGGTGGAGCGATCCCCCACACACCCAGCGCCGTAATAAAGAATAACTGCTTAATAACTTTGGTTATTGAGTTTTCACTGCGTCAGGATTTATGTTCACTTCCCTGGGCTGTGAACAAAGTCATAATGTTAATCTTCTCCACATTTAACTGCACCAGAAGTTTTACTAATCTGTATGTGTGCATAATGATTCTTAATCAGTCTTCAATTTTCATGTGTTTTTTCCATGTAGTGATAAATGTACAACAGAAATCTTACTGGATATTTTTACTGTCCTTTGTACAATGATGTGAGTTAGGAAATGAGTTTCAGGTGTATGTGAAATTCAGTGATCTTCAAAAGACTCATTTTACTTTCCTGTCTTTATAAATTGTACAAAAGTGTAGGGGAATATCAGCATGGTGTATCTGGACACGTGAAGTAAAAAGAATAAAATTTCTGCAGCTTGAGAATACAATACAGCAAAAGTCAATTCAGTCACTGAGAATTTTCTTGAAGAAGAAAACGATAAAGTGCACTTAATACTTTCAAAATATCTTAGGCTCAGATTCAGAAGTCTTTTCCTATTTAGGAAAGGACTGACATATGAGCTCAATTTAGACATATTTTATGGTGGCTAGATTTGGAGTTTGGGGATTTCTTGAACTGGGATGGTGTGCCCTTGCTCAAAATCTTGATTCAGTGGAAAAATCCCAACAGATTTCAACAGGATTTGGATAAAGTCTTACAATGAAAATATTATCTTTCACTCTTGTAATGGATATCACATAGGAATGCTTACCTTTCAGTCATGAAATGCAAATCTTTTAATTCAGCTATCTACACTTTGATGTGTAGTTTCTACATCCCTAAGAGTCTACAATCCATTTTTCTGCAGTTTGGACAGATGGTCAAACTGTGGTTTTATGTGGGAGTATCACCATGGGGAGCGACAAGCCCCGTGGGTGGTTGGTGATAACATCGGACTGGTGACGATGAAGCCATGAGGAATGTAAACAAGTTAGAAGGAACAAAGAATGGGTGATTCACGAGACGCCTTGCTGTCTCAAACTGCTTGTTCTCCAACCATTAAGATATGGAAGTTGCTAAATGTTCGCTGTTGCTGGGCAAAGTTGTTAACCAATGAATAGCTAGTGGGAAAGTACCGCTTGTAGAGCTAATGGTATAAGAAGGGAGCCCGTCCTCAATAAAGTAGTTGAAGTTACTGATCCTTAAACATACCCTGGTGTCTGTGTGGTCATTATGCCACAGTTTTAGACTTTCTGATAAATTGAATCACATTCCTTTCCTTTTCCAAAGTTTGGCTTGGATATATGATGGCGGGAGAAAGGGGAGTGGTAAATAGAGGTATCAGGATGGTACTGTGGTTTGAAGAAATGCAGAGTAGCACAAAGTTGGATGTATTACTAGATTAAAAATATAAGAGCTAATATTAGCATTTACACAGCAAACAAATCTCTCCACTAAATACTCAGGGGTAAGAATCTATTCCTGCCATGTGTACATTAGGAACAGAAGATATTGTTTTCAGATTTAGGTACAACAATGTACAGTCCACTTGAATTAAGCACTTAAGACTTCAGTGCAGGCAGTGTCTTGGGGGAAAGAGAGGACCCATTTCCAATACTTAAATCAGTGGCTATCCTCATATCTGGATGAAGCCCTGGGGAGTCAATTCTATTATTAACATAAAGAAAAGCCAGCAATTACATGGAGAAAAAAAAATTAAACAGGGACTTGAAAAAGATTTCAATGGACAAATTGAATTGAATTCTAATATTTGTTCTTTTTTAATGATCTTTTAAAGACTAGCTAGCTCTGTGTGTTCATAACACCATTTAAACTGTTCAGCTACAGAATAGTTTGAGGAGTTACTACATTGCCCCTAAAAGATTACTTAATACTCTTTTTTTTAAAATCATTTGTCTTTATTTATAGATTTGTTTAATGAAGAATATAGATACTTACCAAAGTTTTGGGAAAATATTCCAGCATGTAAATGTAACACATCATATATGACATCATCAACGTTAATTCTGCTTTTAGTGTTCTGGTAATTATGACAGAGTGTAATAATGAAAAGCAAAATCAGAAAGTATTAAAAAGAAAAAAAAAGAATAAATTGCATAAATTACTTAAAATAAACAAACAGGCCATTTTCATGAAAGCTCTGCTCTTCTTTCATATGAACATACTGTTTTAATTACTTGTATTAAAAAAGAAAGAAGAGCATACAGAGGAGAGACTGACAACAAAAATGGCAGTGATACGAAATATATCAAAGAGAATGCCTTCACTCCCTTTTTTATTTATGATAGATTTATTCTCATGTATTTATTACCTTTAATAATTGATCCCTCTATTCACAGAATTATAGAATTATAAAATATTCCAAGTTGGAAGGAACCCACAAGGATTATTGAGTACAACTCCAATTCTTCATATGTAGGAAATCTTCCTTTGATTATTCTCTAAGGGTTCTGCTGGAAGGAACTCAATAACTTAATATAGATCCCCTAAGAGGTGATCCTTCCACTGTACTCAGTGTTGATGGGGCTGTATCTGGAGTACAGTGTCCAGTTCTGGGTTTCCCCAGTACTAGAGAGACATAGACATACTGTAAAGAGTCCAACATAGGGCCACAAAGATGATTAAGAGTCTGGAGCACCTCACCTATAAGGAAAGGCTGAGAGAGCCGGGACGTTTTAGCCTGGAGAAGAGGAGGATTGTGAGGATCTCATAAATGTCTACAAATACCTGGAGGAGGATGCAAAGAGGGTGAAGCCAGGTTCTTTTCAGTGGTGCCCAGTGCAAATACAAGAGGCAATGGGCACAAACTGAAATACAGGAGGTTCTGTCAAAACATTGGGAAACACTTGGCCAGAGAGGCTGTGGGTCTCCCTCCTTGGAGATCTTCACAAGATCTCTTTAGAGATCTTCAAATGCTGTCTGGATGTGATCCTGGGCAACCAGCTCTGAGTATCCCTGCTTGAGCAGGGGGGGTTCAACCAGAAGACCCCCAGAAGTCCCTTCCAACCTCAACCATTTTTACTTCTGTCATTCTGTAAATCCAAACTTCCCTCTCCATTTGACCCTTCTTCAGGAGATAGTTTCAAATAATTAAGTTCTAACATATTGTCCTGGTTTCAGTTAGGACAGAGTTAATTTTCCTCCTAGTAGCTGGCAGGGTGCTATGTTTTGGATTAGAATGAGAAGAGCGCTGATAACATGCTGATGTTTTAATTGTTGTAGAGCAGTGCTTACACCAAGCCAAGGACTTTTCAGCCTCTCTCTGTCCTGCTAGCGAGCAGGCTAGGGATGCAGCAGGAGCTGGGAGGGGACAGACCCAGGACAGCTGACCCAAACTGGCCAAAGGGGTATTCCATACCATCTGACGTCATGCTGAACAATATATAGGGGTGGCTAGCCGGGGTGGAGGGGGGGCCGGCTGCTCGGGGATAGGCTGGGCATCGGTCAACGGGTGGTGAGCAATTGCATTGTGCATCACTTATTTCGTACACATTATTACTATTAATACTATTATTATTATTATTATTGTTGTTATTCTTTTCCCTGTCTTAATAAACTGTCTTTATCTCAACTCACAGACTTCACTTTTCCGTTTCTCTCCCCCATCCCGGAGAGGGAGGGGGGAGGGTGAGCGAACGGCTGTGTGGTGTTTGACTGCCAGCCGGGCTAAACCACAACAGTCCATTTGGCGCCCAACGTGGGGCTCGAAGGGTTGAGATATCGACAGATTTGACCAGAGTGTGTTAAACTAAAATTGGTATAAGTATTCGACCTGCTTAATAGTTGCTAGTCACAATGTTGATTGCCTTAATCTCAAGTCTGCTGTGCCTGTTTCCAAAACTGAGTTTTATAGCAAGTTACTTTCTGTATGTGCTCCCTGTCGTGCTGTTTATCCTTTCCGGGCCCTGGTTTAAGATTGTTATGGTACTGTGTGGTGTAACGATGGCTTATGAAATGATGAGGTATCTGGTCATGACTCTAACCTGGTATTTGTACTCAGCACTGTCGTCGACTCTATACTTCGGAAACCATATCTCAGAAACTATTAGCAATTACACCTATTGCCTTTTTCATCAGGGAGTCAGTCTCTGGAGGGGACAGGGGAAGATATTTTTTCCTACCTGTTCACTCTCCCTTCCTCCTTCACCACCCTCTTATCCCCTGAGCTAGTCACGGTAGCTCTCCAAGATGTTGAATATCCTTGGAATACTCAGACCAGCATGTTCTTGTTGTTATGTCTCCTGAATGCGCTTCAGGTTTTGTTTAAGGTTAAACAACTACTTAGGAATCTCATCCGGAGATCTGTGTTGAGGCGGGATAGTTGCGAGTGGCAGGGAGTGTGGGAGGATATGGGCAGGTTTCTAGGGCAGTGGGCACCTCCAGTGTTTTGGACATTCACCCCTGAACAACTGCAAAATCCTAAAAAACTGGTAGAATGCTTGAAAAAGGGGTGTCATGACTCTGGCGGTTCCAAAGTGACACAAATCACTGTGGCATGCTGGGGTCTGGCTTGTGCCTATCGAGCTGCAATTGATGCTACTATCAACCTAGTGACAGACCCTGCGGCCGTTCCAGTCCCGGCTCCTGCAGCCACTCCAGCTCCAGCTCCCGCAGCCGTTCCGGCTCCAGCTCCCGCAGCCGTTCCAGCTCCAGCTCCCGCAGCTGTCCCGGCTCCAGCTCCCACAGCCGTTCCAGCTCCTGCAGCCGTCCCGGCTCCAGCTCCCGCAGCCGTTCCAGCTCCCGCAGCAGTTCCCACTCCTGTGGCTGGGTCAGAGAAACAAACTGTAGCAGTGCAAGTTGCCCCTGCAGAGGGTACTCCAACCCCTGTGGCAGACCCTGTGGCTGGGTCGGAGAGGCGAGCTGTAGCAGTGCAAGTTGCCCCTGTAGAAAAGGTGAAAAAATGGTATAGAGACTCAGGTCGTTTAGAACGCAGAAAGTCTTCTGCTAAGTCTGGGTGTGGAGAAGACGGGGCTGGGCCATCAAATGTGCAGGAGGATGAAGATGAGGATGAGGATGTCAGTAAGTCAACAGTAACTACCCGAACCCTATACCAGCGTGAGCTACGAGATGTGCGAAAAGATTTTGGTCGCTGTATAGGTGAACAGCTTGTCACCTGGCTGCTCCGGTGCTGGGACACTGGAGCCAATGGTGTGAAATTAGAGGGCAGGGAAGCCAAGCGGTTGGGATCCCTTGCTAGAGATGCAGGCATTGACAAAGCAATTGGAGATGGAGCACGATCTCACAGCCTCTGGAGGCGTCTCCTGTCAGCTGTGAAGGGAAGGTATCCCTACAAGGAAGAACTTGTATGTCTACCAGTCAAGTGGACCCCCATGGAGAAGGGAATTCAGTACCTGAGGGAATTAGCCGTACGGGAAGTAATTTATAAGGACTTAGACGATGCACAAACATCCACAGATCCAGATGAAGTCCAGTGTACTCGACCCATGTGGCGGAAGTTTGTACGGAATGCACCATCAACATGGGCCAGCACATTGGCAATAATAACCTGGAAAAACGGTGAAGATCCCACAGTGGGTGACATGGCTAAACAACTCCGGGAGTACGAAGGAAATCTCTCCTCTTCCCTACAGGCCTGCGTCTCGGCTGTGGAGAAACTTTTTGAAGAGGTCCACCAACTTAAAGAGAATTTATGTTCCCCCCCACCTGAACGAACCAGTGGCCACCAACTAAAAGAGAATACTTTGGAGAAACTTTTTGAAGAGGTCCAGCAACTTAAAGAGAGTGTATTTTCTTCCCCACCTGTACAAACCAGCGTCTCGGCTATTAGGGGTAAACGTGCATCCGTGCAAGGAAGACAATATGGTGGGTACACACCCCGCACCACCCTGTGGTTTTACCTACGTGACCATGGAGAGGACATGAGAAAATGGGATGGAAAATCTACTGAGACCCTAGAGGCACGGGTATGTGAGTTGCAAAAGAAAACAATCGGGAGAAAGGGGTTCTCTGAAAAGTTTGCTGCTCCAACTTCTAGCAGGCAGTCTTTTAAACACAGAAATGAAGATTCTGACCAGGACTAGAGGGGCCCTGCCTCCAGCCAGGGGGAGGAAAGGGACAACCGAGTTTATTGGACTGTGTGGATTCGATGGCCTGGCACGTCTGACGCACAGAAGTATAAGGCTCTAATAGACACCGGTGCACAATGTACTCTAATGCCATCAAGCTGTAAAGGGCCAGAGCCCATCTGTATTTATGGCGTGACAGGGGGATCCCAGCAGTTAACTGTATTGGAAGCTGAAGTGAGTCTAACCGGAAATGAGTGGCAAAAGCACCGTATTGTGACTGGCCCGGATGCTCCGTGCATCCTTGGCATAGACTATCTTAGAAGAGGATATTTCAAGGACCCAAAAGGGTTCCGCTGGGCTTTTGGCATAGCTGCCTTAGAGACAGAGGACATTAAACAGTTGTCTACCTTGCCCGGTCTCTCAGAGGACCCTTCTGTTGTGGGGTTGCTGAGGGTTGAAGAACAGCAAGTGCCAATCGCTACCACAACTGTGCACCGGCGGCAATATCGCACCAACCGAGACTCCCTGATTCCCATCGATAAGGTAATTCGTCAGCTGGAGAGCCAAGGAGTGATCAGCAAGACCCATTCACCTTTTAATAGTCCCATATGGCCAGTGCGAAAGTCTAATGGTGAGTGGAGACTAACAGTGGACTATCGTGGCCTGAACGAAGTCACGCCACCACTGAGTGCTGCAGTGCCAGACATGCTAGAACTCCAGTACGAACTGGAATCAAAGGCAGCCAAGTGGTATGCCACAATTGATATTGCTAATGCATTTTTCTCCATCCCTCTAGCAGCAGAGCGCAGGCCACAGTTTGCTTTCACTTGGAGGGGAGTCCAATATACTTGGAATCGGCTGCCCCAGGGGTGGAAACATAGCCCTACCATTTGCCATGGACTGATCCAGTCTGCGCTGGAGCAGGGGGAGGCTCCTGAACACCTGCAGTACATCGATGACATCATTGTGTGGGGTGACACTGCAGAGGAAGTTTTCGAGAAAGGGAAGAAAATAGTCCAAATCCTTCTGAAGGCCGGTTTTGCCATAAAACAAAATAAAGTCAAAGGACCTGCACGAGAGATCCAGTTTTTAGGAATAAAATGGCAAGATGGACGTCGTCAAATCCCAATGGATGTGATCAACAAAATAACAGCTATGTCTCCACCAACTAGCAAGAAGGAAACACAAACTTTCCTAGGTGTCGTGGGGTTTTGGAGAATGCATATTCCAAATTACAGTCTGATTGTAAACCCGCTCTACCAAGTAACCCGTAAGAAGAATGCTTTTGTATGGGGCCCTGAGCAACGACAAGCCTTTGGACAAATTAAGCAGGAAATAGTTCATGCAGTAGCCCTTGGGCCAGTCCGAACAGGACCAGATGTAAAGAATGTGCTCTACACCGCAGCCGGGGAGAATGGTCCCACCTGGAGCCTCTGGCAGAAAGAACCTGGGGAAACTCGAGGTCGACCCCTGGGGTTTTGGAGTCGGGGATACAGAGGATCTGAGGCCCGCTATACTCCAACCGAAAAGGAGATATTGGCAGCATATGAGGGAGTTCGATCTGCTTCGGAAGTGGTCGGTACTGAAGCACAGCTCCTCCTGGCACCCCGACTGCCGGTACTGGGTTGGATGTTCAAAGGAAGGGTCCCCTCTACACATCATGCAACTGATGCTACATGGAGCAAGTGGGTTGCACTGATTACTCAGCGGGCTCGAATAGGAAACCCCAGTCGCCCAGGAATCCTGGAAGTGATTATGGACTGGCCAGAAGGCAAGTACTTTGGGATATCGTCAGAGGAGGAGGTGGTCCGTGCTGAAGAAGCCCCACTGTACAACAAGCTACCAGAAAATGAGAAGAAATATGCCCTGTTCACTGATGGGTCCTGTCGTATTGTGGGAAAGCATCGGAGATGGAAAGCTGCTGTATGGAGTCCTACACGACGAGTTGCAGAAGCTGCTGAGGGAGAAGGTGAATCGAGTCAGTTTGCAGAAGTGAAAGCCGTTCAACTGGCCTTAGATATTGCTGAACGAGAAAAGTGGCCAGTTCTCTACCTCTATACTGATTCATGGATGGTAGCAAATGCCCTGTGGGGGTGGCTACAGCAATGGAAGCAGAACAACTGGGAACGCCGGGGCAAACCCATCTGGGCTGCTGCATTGTGGCAAGATATTGCTGCCCAGGTAGAGAACCTGGTTGTAAAGGTACGCCATGTAGATGCTCATGTGCCCAAGAATCGGGCTACTGAAGAACATCAAAACAACCAGCAGGTGGATCAGGCTGCTAAGATTGAAGTGGCTCAGGTGGACCTGGACTGGCAACATAAAGGTGAATTATTTATAGCCCGATGGGCCCATGACACCTCAGGCCATCAAGGTAGAGATGCAACATACAGATGGGCTCGTGACCGAGGGGTGGACCTGACCATGGACACTATAGCACAGGTTATTCATGATTGTGAAACGTGCTGCAATTAAACAAGCCAAACGGTCAAAGCCTCTCTGGTATGGAGGACGATGGCTGAAATACAAATATGGAGAGGCCTGGCAGATTGATTACATCACACTCCCCCAAACCCGCAACGGCAAGCGCCACGTACTTACAATGGTGGAAGCAACCACCGGATGGCTGGAAACATATCCTGTGCCCCATGCCACCACCCGGAACACTATCCTGGGCCTTGAAAAGCAAGTCCTATGGCGACATGGCACCCCAGAAAGAATTGAGTCAGACAATGGGACTCATTTCCGAAACAACCTTATAGACACTTGGGCCAAAGAACATGGTATTGAGTGGGTGTATCACATCCCTTATCATGCACCAGCCTCCGGGAAAGTTGAACGATACAATGGACTGTTAAAGACTACACTGAAAGCAATGGGTGCTGGGACATTCAAAAATTGGGAAACACATTTGGCAAAGGCCACCTGGTTAGTCAATACTAGAGGATCTGCCAACCGAGCTGGACCTGCCCAATCAAACCTGTTACGCACTGTAGAAGGGGATAAAGTTCCTGTAGTGCACGTAAGAAACATGCTGGGTAAGACAGTCTGGGCTACTCCCGCCTCAGGAAAAGGCAAGCCCATTCGTGGGATTGCTTTTGCTCAGGGACCTGGATGCACTTGGTGGGTAATGAAAGAGAATGGGGAGGTCCGGTGTGTACCTCAAGGGGACCTAATACTGGGTGAGAATAGCCCATGAGTTGAATTATAGTATGTTAATTATCATATAACACTGTATGTCATCGCTACCATGGTTGCTATATATCATAGATGAAAAAGGTGATTAATTAGAAGGTATTGGAAAGAGTGTAACCTGAGCATGACATAAATGATATGGAATAAGGGGTGGATATCTGTCCTGGTTTCAGTTAGGACAGAGTTAATTTTCCTCCTAGTAGCTGGTAGGGTGCTATGTTTTGGATTAGAATGAGAAGAGCGCTGATAACATGCTGATGTTTTAATTGTTGTAGAGCAGTGCTTACACCAAGCCAAGGACTTTTCAGCTTCTCGCTCTGTCCTGCTAGCGAGCAGGCTAGGGATGCAGCAGGAGCTGGGAGGGGACAGACCCAGGACAGCTGACCCAAACTGGCCAAAGGGGTATTCCATATCGTCTGACGTCATGCTGAACAATATATAGGGGTGGCTAGCCGGGGTGGAGGGGGGGGCCGGCTGCTCGGGGATAGGCTGGGCATCGGTCAACGGGTGGTGAGCAATTGCATTGTGCATCACTTATTTCGTACACATTATTACTATTAATACTATTATTATTATTATTATTGTTGTTATTATTTTCCCTGTCTTAATAAACTGTCTTTATCTCAACTCACAGACTTCACTTTCCTGTTTCTCTCCCCCATCCCGGAGAGGGAGGGGGGAGGGTGAACGAACGGCTGTGTGGTGTTTGATTGCCAGCCGGGCTAAACCACAACACATATAAAATGTATGAAAATGTGAATACTGGAAAAACGTTGTCACTGCTGTACAGTGATTTTCAGGGGAATATCAAGGCTGTCCTAGCAGAACAGAATCAGGTTGACCAGATTTTAAGCATTTCAATCCCCCTCCCCTTGAAACATTACTTGAATGGTTCTTGAGTAGTCTTGTGCTTATGAATCACCAAAGATCTTAGATGTGAACAAATTTCAGATTCATTTACCTCTGAAAAGTTCCAGAAAGAGATTTGTTTGAAGAGATATGTTGAAAGGGAAATTGAATGAAAAAAAAATAAATCAGATACCCGGAATGCATTTTTCTCCAGACAACTGAGATAGGGTTTTGAAAGTTGAAATTTTGGGCACAACCACTTAAAACGGCATTCAGGTCTAAATTCTCTGAAAATCAGGGTGATGCCTCCTACCTATTTTTATGGTAAAGATCAGTGAGAGCTTTACAGGAATAAACATCTGAGCCTTCATGATCTTTTAGATGCATGTTGTTTGCTCTGCATGTGAATACCTGTTCATACACAGCTTATACATCCAACCAAGCATTGGACTCAAGAACTGATAAAAACCAAAAACTAAATCAAGAAATAACGTATAGTAGTTTTGATCCCCTGCCTAATGGAATAAATAGAGATTTCATAGACTTCATTTAATTTGGCGAAGATCATAAATTAGGAAAAGGTTTGAGTGAAGGGATCAGGCAGCCAATTGAAATAATGAGATGGTTGAAACCTTCACTGCAAAATCAGCTCAGTATCTAAGCTGAGTAATAATGCAGTTCGGAGTTTAAAGACAATGACAGTCGTCCAGTTACACTGGCAGAAAGCAAAATGGTACCTACAGGAAGGTACTCAAAACAATAAAATTAAGATAGACTTTTGCTTTGCTAGCTGATTATCTCTGTTTTTCAGAGTATTTTATGAAGAAGCATTTGACAGCTGATTTTAACATGAGTGCTTTATCCTGGATGTTGCAGTAAGGTACACACTAGCTAGAAGCCAAATATTTAAGAAGTAATCATTAAAAAAACATAAACGTGTTATATATAAATAAAATGGTCAGTGATAGCAATTACTTTGCTCTCAGTACCAGCTCATCCTTGTTAAAAATAAATCTGCTCTGTGTGAGCCAGGAGCAATCATTTTCAGCTGATTTCAACCCTCTGTTGGAGCAAAAGCCTCTCTACCACTCCATAGGGAGTTAGCAGAAAAGAGGGCTTCTATTAACAAGCTAAACTGAAGCTTTATTAGAGCTAAACTGAAACTGCATTGACAGTGACCAACCCTTGAAACCAAAGAAAAACAATAATTTCCTCTCTTATGACTTACACATGCCTTTTTTTTTTTCTTTTTTTTTTTCCAGTCAGAGATTACTAGGGTCGCATTCTCTTCCTTTGATTCAAGTTTATCACAGATTAAAATGACTTCTGTAAAAATCAAGGATTTTCTAATTGGTTTTGCACAAAGCATTTATCTTTTTGGCAAACAGTTTAGTATTGTGGCAGGAGCTTTAGACCATCTTTTGATCCGACCCCCTTTAAAACTTAGATATTTCATTAGGGAAGAAAAAACATTTTTCTGATTTTTTTTTAGGAGGCAAGGGGGTGATACTGCACTTTCCACTGGTTATTTTATCTTCTCATTGACAATTTAGCTTGCTGACAGATATGTATTAGTTTCTGGCATGGATCACCGGCACAGAGCTCATTAACCCTGTAACTAGTATTTGGGATCTTTTGGCCTAGAGTGTAGCCATGGACAGCTGTAAGCTGCTTGTGCATGAAAGAAGCTTTATAGGCTGTATTGTTTGGTGCTCACGGCTTCAGGGATGTGTTTTTGGTGTACAGATCTATTGAAATGGTGCCTGTGCAGCTTCTGGTGTCTTCAGGCACCTAAATTATTCATATGTCTTTTTAATTATTCTTTTCCGAAACATCCTAACTTTGAATTTTGGGGTGAAGGTACACAGCAGTGACTATCTCTAACAGGCAACACTAAGTGGTGTTTTTTGTTTTCCAGAGTCGTTATTTCTCTAAATTTGTTTTCAAGTAAGCTCTGTGTAACAACAAATTAATTACCAGAGGACTTCTCATAATAATTGTTTAAGGGACACATCTATAAGATTCAAGAAAAAGTGTTTGAGAATTAAATTACATGATTTGTAATCAGCCATCTATAACATGAGTATAATTATATAGCACTGTTGTTTTGAGCAGGATGTTGGACCAGATTTCTTCCTATGATGTCTTCCAAATAGAATGATTATTTGATTTTTGAATTCTAAATATAGCTTGAGTAGGGAAAGCAGGACCATATATGTAATATAACCTGTCTAAAGAGTGATCATGAAACTTCAGGAATCTAGTTATTCCAAGACAGCACATTTTGTTGCTAGATGGCTATCTACTGCTTCACTTTGGATATACCTCTTACAATAAAGATTATTTATATAAATTAAATATATATATATCATTTAGTTACCTTGTGGGAGAGAAAGTAAAATTAATGCATGAAAATGTGCCTATGGATTTTACAGCTCTGAACAGAAATGTGCTGCATATCTGCATAGCAGACTTTTAGGAAGGAACTAGGGAAACTCTTACTATTGTCCTTAAATGGTACTTAAAACTCAAAGGTGCACTAAATATTAAATATGTTAACTTTTTAAAGATAAAATGTAGTTTGTATAAATTAACTTTGCTGATTCATTTCTGGAAGATATGCACATGGTTAAGATTTCCCAATATTGCAGATGTGTCAAAATGTCTGTTTTCAATCTTTTAACCTGTCACCCTCAGAATCAATGATTTCTTTATCTTCCAAAGCCTGATCTTGGGTATCTTACAATGATTTTTAGGTATCTTATGATGTTTACCCTAAAATGGAGGTATTCATCTCACTAACATTTTAAAGTCTTGGCTATCTAAAACTATGTAATTATCTTCAGCTTTTATAGGTCAGTGGGCTTGAACATCTTTGATGTTGCATGGCTTGTCTTGTAAGGAAAAGGGTTGCGGAGTTTTTAATAACAAGATCAAATCCTAGGAGGATCAGACAGGAATAATAACTTTGCAAAATTATTGCTGTTTTATAGGTTCATGAATCTTTCACATTGTTTTGTCCTTTATAGAATCATAGAATCATTAAGGTTGGAAAAGACCTTCAAAGTCATCTGGTCCAACCATTGCCCTACTGCCAATGTCATCCTCTAACCCATGTCCCTAAGCGCCAGGTTCAACTTTTCCTTAAACACCTCCAGGGACAGTGATGCCACCACTTCCCTGGGCAACCCCTTCCAATGCCTGAGACATTCTGAGGGAGCATTGCCAATCCAGACCAATAATGTGCTAAAACAGAGGCAAACTATAATTACACAGTGAGGCATACCTGAACAGAAAATATAAAATAGATCAGTTTACAGATAGTATGGTCCCACATGACATCCTGGTCTCCAAATTGGAGAGAGATGGATTTGATGGGTGGACCATTCAGTGGATAAGGAGTTGGCTTGAAGTTCGCATCCAGAGAGTGGTTGTCAATAGCTTTATGTCCAGGTGGAGGCCGGTGATGAGTGGTGTCCCTCAGGGGTCTGTCCTGGGACCGGTGCTGTTTAATAGACAGTGGGATCAAGTGCACCCTCAGCAAGTTTGTAGATGACACCGAGCTGAGTGATGCAGTTGATACACTAGAAGGAAGGGATGCCATCCAAAGGGACTTGGAAAAGCTTGAGAACTGGGCCCAAGTGAACATAATGAGGTTCAACAAGTCTAAGTGCAAGTTGCCATACCTGGGCCAGGGCAATCCCAGACATGAGGACAGAGTGGGAGAACTCATTGAGAGTTCTCCCTGTGTAGAGAGACTTGGGGGTTCTGGTGGATGAAAGGCTTGATGTGAGCCAGCAGTGTGTTCTTGCAGCCCAGAAGGCCAACTGTGTCCTGGGCTGCATCAACAGAGGAGTGGCCAGCAGGAGAGGGAGGTGATTGTCCCCCTCTGCTCTGCCCCTGTGAGGCCCCACTTGGAGTACTGCATCCAGGTCTGGTGCCCCCAGCATGAGAAGGATTTGGATCTGTTAGAGAGGGTCCAGAGTAGGGCCACAAAGGTGATTAGAGGGTTGGAGCTATGAAGAAAGACTGAGAGAGCTGGGGATGTTCAGCCTAAAGAAGAGAAAGCTCCGGAATGACCTCATTGCGACATTTCAGTACTTAAAGGGGACTTATTAAAAAGACGGAGAGCGACTCTTTGCTCAATCAGATAATGACAGGAAAAGGGGAAATGGTTTTAAAATAAAAGAGGGGAGATTTATATTAAAGGTTAGGAGGTAATTCTTTACTCAGAGGATGGTGAGGCACTGGAACAAGTTGCCCAGGAGAGGTTGTGGATGCCCCATCCCTGGAGGTGTTCAAGACCAGATTAGATGAGTCCCTAAGCAACCTGATCTAGTGGGTGGCATCCCTGCCTATGGCAGGGAGATTGGAGTTGGATGATCTTTAGGGTCCCTTCCAACCCAAGCCATTCTACAATTCTCTGATGATTCTCCAAGCAGAGAAGGATATCTTCTCTGCTTGATATAGATTTATAGATTGATATAGAATATCTTCTGTAAATGTTTCAAGAAGAATAGTGCTATCTCATCTGATGATGCCAAGTATTCTGTCTGAAATTGTATCTTGTTATTTAATTCATATGTTACGTTGAGTAAAATGGCATCATTTAGTAATGGGAGGTAAGAAAAGATTTTTTATCTACAAAATAAGTGCACATTAGCTTGAAATGCTGCAGTGATGGAAAAAAGAATAATGTTTACCAGAAGGAGAAGATCTTTTTGAATATCCAGATCCCCCTGGAAAGACTGGATTCTAGTTTTCTATATATACATCCTCAAGTGTGATATTTAATGCTTTAAAACAATGACCTTAGAACAAATAATCTGTACTGATCCTGTTTGCAGTGGTTCAAAACTGCCTTACAAACTTTATGGGGTGAAATTCTCCATACTAGAGAACAGAATCTCTAAAGCACTTAAACTAAAACTTTGGGAGATGAGCGGCTGGAAAGCTGCCTGGCAGAGAAGGACCTGGGAGTACTGGTTGATAGGCAGCTGAATATGAGCCAGCAGTGTGCTCAGGTGGCCAAGAAGGCCAACAGCATCCTGGCTTGCATAAGAAGCAGTGTGGCCAGCAGGTCTAGGGAAGTGATTGTCCCCCTGTACTCGGCTCTGGTGAGGCCGCACCTCGAGTACTGTGTTCAGTTTTGGGCCCCTCGCTACAAGAAGGACATGGAGGTGCTCGAGAGAGTCCAGAGAAGGGCGACGAAGCTGGTGAGGGGTCTGGAGAACAAGTCTTACGAGGAGCGGCTGAGGGAGCTGGGATTGTTCAGCCTGGAGAAGAGGAGGCTCAGGGGCGACCTCATCGCTCTCCATAGGTACCTTAAAGGAGGCTGTAGCGAGGTGGGGGTTGGTCTATTCTCCCACGTGCCTGGTGACAGGACGAGGGGGAATGGGCTGAAGTTGCGCCAGGGGAGGTTTAGGTTGGATATTAGGAAGAACTTCTTTACTGAAAGGGTTGTTAGGCATTGGAATGGGCTGCCCAGGGAAGTGGTTGAGTCACCATCCCTGGAGGTCTTTAAGAGACGTTTAGATGTTGAACTTAGTGATATGGTTTAGTGGAGGACTTGTTAGTGTTAGGTCAGAGGTTGGACTAGGTGATCTTGGAGGTCTCTTCCAACCTAGACGATTGTGTGATTCTGTGATTCTGTGAAACATACAGTGGTTTGTAAGTGTGTGTCTCAATCCTACCGAAGACAGTTTCTTAAATTTGTGCTTTAATACTTCCATAATTAACTTCTTTAAAAGTTTATCTGAATAATCTCTATACCAAAGACTCTGCAGTATTGGGCCTTGCCAAGATCCAGGTCTGTAATTTAGCCAAGTTTAAATATCTACCACAGGTTTGTGCCACTGTTGCTTAGGGCTGACAACCGGAGGACAAACCATTTAATTCTTTGAGTGAGAATGTGGTAGAACATCACCTAAAATGTGTATTTTTTAAAGTTTTGTTTCGTACCAGCAGCTTGTTACTCATTTGCTACACCACTGTTCTGTGCAGTTTTAATGGGCTTTGTCCTTCCCAGCTTAAACAACTCCACCAATACCGACAATAGTTGTGTCTGGTTTGCAGCAAATAATGTGACAGAAATAGAAACAACTATTTGTCTCCTTACTTAAACTCCTATTAACACTTCGGCCTCTGTCATAGTAGGAACCTGAAAACTCTTCTAAATCCATATCATTGCTTGTTGCTTGTATGTGTGGATTTTGTTTCTCCTTTTCCAATTTCCTCTGACAAGAAAAAGTCTCTCTAAAGCTAAATATCTAGATTCTGTTTATAAGAAATTGTAACCAAGACAGGCCTTCTGTAATCACCCTACGGTGTGGAAATCAGTCCTTTTAGTTTTTACAGGTTCATCTGAACTTTTAGTCCCAGGCAATTCATCTGCATTTTCCTCCACTTACTGTCACTGCTTTTATCATGAATGTTGCTGATAATTTTGCGTTGGAGTACTTCCTAGGAAGGATTAGGGCTGTGTTGTGTAAGGAACTCTGCCTGCAAAAAAAAAAAGTCAAATAAGTAATTTCTAAATAACAGACAAGGTAAAACAAGCAGATGGAGGGAAAAAAGTCAACAATGAGACTCTAATGCTAAGCATAATAAGCAGTGGTGATACTCCAGCAGCTGTTGAGCTGTTGTTCTCGGGTAGTTTCTTAGCCTGATGTTATGGGAATATTTAAAATGCTGAGAATTCAAAGAAATGGTATATTGCTCTTTGCTCAGGATTTTATCCACATGGAAATCACATATCTTTAAACACGTAAAATGTAGCTGTTTACAACTAATCTAATAGCCTTTACACCCAATGGAGAGAATACGAATTCCAGAATATGATCCAGCAGATCTATTTTGTCATCTGTTCAGTGAAAAATGAGTGGTATCACACATCAGAAGTGCTTATTTCCCTTGACTGTCTGTGGAGTCCATGTGGCAAGCCTTGGGTGCTGCCAAGGATTATTCGAATGAACCTTCCCCACTTCTGTCACAGCTGGAGAAGCCCAGAAAGCAGTGGTCATGACTGCAACATCTCCTTATGCAGCACAGTTTTTACTGCCAGATACATTGCCTCAATAACCACATTTGACTTAAGTGTCCTCAGGACTCAGTCTGAGGAGTTGGTACTGAATTCAAACAAAAGTCGTTCAAGAAACAGAAACCTCGAGGTAAGGGAAAGATACTAAATCTTCACCAGCTTTGCCATGAGAACCCAACAACTACAAGAAAAATGCCGAATTAAAACATAACTGACAATGCATTTTTCAAAATATATTAAAGGGACAATTACAGCTCCTGTGCAGCAAGCTCCTATACATTCTTTATTAATGTTTCCTTTACAATGCTGTTACATTTTTTTCTTAAGATGAGAAAGCTGATGTCTATAACCTGCTGCTCCTTTAAAAAGTAAGGTGGCACTTTTAGTTTGTGCTGTTTTGTTTTAGATTGGCAGCCTCCTACTATTGAAGTATGACTTCAGTTTTGCTTTAACTATAGAATCTTTTATTTTGCAATGTATACAAAGATTATCAGTAGCTATTTTTTCCGGCAGGGGTCTTCCACAGGCCGCAGCCTCCATCGGTGCAGGTCCACCTGCTCCACCGTGGTCTCCTCCACAGGCTGCAGGGTGGAACCCTGCTCCACCGTGGTACTCCATGGGCTGCAGGGGGACAGCCTGCTTCACCATGGTCCTCACCACAGGCCGCAGGGGACTTCTGCTCCGGCGCCTGGAGCACCTCTCCCCCTCCTTCTTCACTGACCTTGGCACCTGCAAGGCTGTTCCACAGTCCTCTCACTCCCAGCTGCTGTGTGGCGCAGCATTTTTTTTTTCCCGTCTTAAATATGCTCTCACAGAGGTGCAAAACACCATCACTTATTGGCTCAGCTCTGGTCAGCAGTGGGGCCCTTATCTAACATGGGGCAGCTTCTAGATCCTTCTCACAAAAGCCACCCCTATGGCCCCCTGCTACCAAAACCTTGCAACATAAACCCACTACAATATGTCACTGCAGCAATATTTCACACTCATTCTAGATTCATTAAAAGAAGAAAATAAGTATACCTAGTAACAATCAGTTCATAGCTTTCAACTTTGGCATTAATATTGGTTTGCCAAGTGAGCTGTGTGAGAAAACGAACAGGAATCTAACTGGATAGCTTCCTGTAAAACACACAACAAAGGTTTACTGTGTGAGTGTGGCCATGGGGGTCGACAAGCCCCATGGTTGGTGATAACATGGGACTCTTAACGATGAGGCCATCAGGAATGTAAAGAGTTCAGAGGGAACAAAGAAGGGTGATTCAGGAGATGCCTTGCTGTCTTGGGTTGCTTGTTCTCCAGCCATTAAGGCATGGAAGTTGCTGGGGGATTGCTGTTGCCAGGCAAAGTTGTTGACCAATGAATAGTTAGTGGAAAAGGACTGCTGAGGGGCGAATGGTATAAGAAGGGAGCCTGTCCTCGATATGGGGATGCAACAAGGATAATGAAGCTATGTCCTCAATATGAGGGATGAAGTTAGGCCCTCAGTAGGAGAGAGCTGAAGTTATGCCATCAATAAAGAAGTAGCAGTTACTGATCCTAAAAGAACCCTGGTGTCCGTGTGGTCATTACGCCACAGTTGACAGCTTGTATATCCTCTTCCAGGTAATTTTCTGTTAAGCTGCTGTATATGGCAAATCAGAGAGTTTTTGTTTCTTAAGTCTGAGAAAATCTTTTCTTCCCAGCAGTCTTGTATTATAACCTCACCAGACATTTCCGGAATGCTTCCTACAAAATAAAGTTGTTGATGAATAAACTTAATGGTACGCAAACTATGAAATCATTGCACATCTGTCATTGTTTATAGCAGTTACTACCTTGACACAGCACTCCAAGAAAATAAATCATGTAGACTTGGAACGCCTTATTATAAACTAGTAACAAGCTACTGTGGCAAGTAGTGTAATTTCAAACTGCAGAAATGTACCTTGTTCTTTAGTTGCTGATATATATAGCTATGTTGATATGACTATTATGACCATTAAAACCAGACATAGTTACAGGCAACCTACTTGCACTCTGGCTAGGACTGAACTGTAAGTTGTACACCACTATTTCAATGCTAGCAAAGTGCAAAAATATGTTTAGCTGAAGTACAAAATGTGGTTATCTTGTGTTTTTTGTTTGTTTTAATTTATGAAACACTCATGAAGTATGACTTCAAAGCACCTGATAAATGAACTAATGACAGCCTGCAGACTATTCAGATGGTGCTTCATGTCAGTAGATAGTATTTATGCTCCAGATTTGTTTTCTTGTATACTGCATGAAATTCTGTTTTTATTCCATGCATTCTACCCAGAATTCCAGACTTCTCTGAAAGGTGTGTAAATATTGTGAGTACAGGAAGCTTGATGTTGATCTAGTTCACCTAAGATTCTAGTATTTTCATAATCCTTCAAGATATATTCTACTTCACAGCAATCAACATATTTCCCATATAAATTCCGCCATAAGCTAAAATGTAAATTTTATACTTTCACAGATGATTAGATGAAGTGAAATGTTTCAATTTCATTTATCATAAAGTGCAACTTCATAATTTTTCCTTTTTCCTAATATTTTTCATAAAATCATGTCTTCCCTTACTAGGAAATAGAATAAGTAGATTAAACTGATTGCATGTGAGATGGATTTTGCATTTTTAAGGAAAGGAATGATGGTTCCTATAGACTGAGTTGTGTTATAAAAACTATGGTGGACTTACTGCGGTTGCTTTTAGTGTATAATTTGTGTATGTTCTACAGAATCGTAAAGGAAGACATGTCTGTATGTGGTTCTTCATAAAGCCTATTTCTTAGCCATTCTCAAGTTTATCTCAAGCTTATCAAGTCTTTCTATAGTCATTTATGTGTACATATAACCATTTGGACCATATGCCCTCTTCAGAGCTACTTTTACAAAGTGGCCAGAACATAGAATTAAATTGTCACTTATGATAAGCATCGTTTTTCACTCTGTGGGTAACATTTCTTTATGCAGTGTAAAATTGGGCAGGTAGAAAAAGTATGATTTATTGTTGCATGATGCCACTAACTACTTACTCACTATTCATCATTTTAGATTTTTAGAACATCCATTGCAAATTCAACCATACGATTAATGCTAAAGAAGAACTTCAGATAACAAACAGAATGCTTATTTTTGTCTACATTTCTTGAATATAAAAAAAGGGTAGACCCAAGATAAATGGTGTTTCTGCTCTATGAGTTACTAATATGCAATGTCCCATAGACTGTTATTTTAGCCATAGTAAAAATAAGTGACAGTTCCATTTTGGTGCCATGAGGTTGAAACTCAAACTTTTGTCACCATAAAGTTCTGTGACAACTTTTAGCAAGTGTGGTGTTATGGGAAGAGGTAAGAAATCAGAGCTGTCTCCTCTAGCAGTTGTCCCTATATGTTCAGACATTTATTTTGTGTTTCTTCAACATTGCAATGGTAAAGGTAGAATAAAAAATACTCTCCTGAAGAACTGGGAAATAGTGTTTATTCCTAGGTCAGTGGTTGAAATTCAGCTCCATGCAGGTGGCCAGCATACTTATCGACTTTTTTGAAGCATTAAAGAAGACTTAAGTAATGCTTACAGAAGGGAATGTTGTTGAACTGAAAGGAAATTGTGTTGAGATCCTTCAATAAAAGGAGTTAAAAAATTTTGAGTAATTTTGTCCAGTTAGAGGAAACTTGAACAGAATTTTGGGTAATCGGTTTGGGTTAAGGTCATAGTAGTATAGGAGACAGAAAGGGTTAGCATTTCTTCATTGTTTTTGTAACCTGTGAGTCAATGTGTTTTACAAGGCTTCTTTCAGTGCATCTTCAGTATAGGTCTCTTACAATGAGAGACGTGAAGTTTATTGGTTGATTTTGGTCTGTAAATTGGACCAAATGGTGGTTCTCAGTTATCAGCAATGCTCTGGGCTTCAGGAGGTTGCTGTAATGTTTGGTCTGCTCATAAGGATCATGCAACTAAATTTTCAATACTGCAATAGGCTGCATCTAATTTGAAAGTGATCTCAAAAAAATTCTCTTGCAAGTTCTCCAGTCAAACCCTGGTAGTCGCAGACAGCTGTGACCTTTAGGACACTCATTCTATTTAAATTAGGAATGAATGTGTGCCTTCTCAAGCACATGCACCCAAGTTTCAATGTTCACTTTAGGGCTTTGGATATAACTTAATGATCACTTTGAAGTGATCTGTTGACTTCAGTGAACCACAGATAGAGACCAAAAGATGGAAAACAAAGTTGAAAGTGCTTCAGCTCCATGGCTGAACGTAGATATCTATCTAAAACAAAAGGCTAGTATAGCAGAGTCCCTCCCTAATATAAACATGAATTTCAAAGTGACCATAACTTAAAAATAAAAATAAAAAAATAAAAGAAGAAAAAAGAGAGAGAACCCTAAAGATGTCATGGTGCTGAACCAGCTCATCCACTGAAATAAGGCCTGAATGTTTGCATTTGGATGTAAAGTCTTTATGCCACATTTCATCATGTTGTCTGTGAACTTTTGATCATTTTATGCAAACAAATCTAAAAAATCATCTGGGATTTCCTGCTTACTAAATCAAATATCAGCTTCAAACTGCTGGGCTGTGCATTCTAGACTGTACTGCACACATGGCTTGGTTAATTTTGCTGTTATTAATAGCTGGTAAATTTGACTCAAGTTGTAATGTAAAAAGTAGGTACAGTGGCAGCAGAAAGACACCTGACCAGATAAATCCCCAGTTTTAGCTTGGAATACAATTGGTTCTGTGTCACAGTGACCTAGGAGCACTTAGTTGCTGTGGTTTAACTCGGTCGGCAGCTAAGCACCACACAGCCGTTCGCTCACCCTCCCCCCTCCCTCTCTGAGATGGGGGAGAGAAATCGGAAAGTGAAGCCTGCGGGTTGAGATAAAGACAGTTTATTAAGACAGGAAAACAATAATAATAATAATAATAATAATAATAATGGTAATAGTACTACTAATAATAATGTGTACAAAACAAGTGATGCACAATGCAATTGCTCACCACCCGCTGACCGATGCCCAGCCTATCCCCGAGCAGCCGGCCCCCCTCCCCCCCGGCTAGCCACCCCTATATATTGTTCAGCATGACGTCAGATGGTATGGAATACCCCTTTGGCCAGTTTGGGTCAGCTGTCCTGGGTCTGTCCCCTCCCAGCTCCTGCTGCATCCCTAGCCTGCCCGCTGGCAGGACAGAGCGAGAAGCTGAAAAGTCCTTGGCTTGGTGTAAGCACTGCTCTGCAACAATTAAAACATCAGCATGTTATCAGCACTCTTCTCATCTTAATCCAAAACATAGCACCCTACCAGCTACTAAGAGAAAATTAACTCTATCCTAACTGAAACCAGGACATTAGTGAACATGTTAGTCAGGTGATCTCCAGCTGAATTCGGGAGTTTCGTCATTACCACCAAAGAGTGCAGAATCAGACTCTCTGGCAGAAATAACTCCAAAATTCCCAACTGTTATTGTCTACCCTGCTGTTCATTAAGGAAACATGACTTTGCTTGCTGTCCCTAAATGATTTTGTATCCAACTAATAGCAGCTTCAATGGTAAAAAAAAATAAAAAATTGCTGTGGATGATAACAAGAAAGTGTGTAGGTCTATTAGGAAGGAAAATCCTGGAGGTAAAGGTGACAGCTTTACGGCACTAGCCCTTGCCTTATTTGCAGTGACTCATTTTGTATACAGTGTTTCATATTGGTGAAGCCAAGAGCTAGAGCTGTTTGTGATTTACATTGGCCCATAAGGGGGGTGATAGTATCCAAGAGGGCAGAAAATAGGTCTGTTGATTAGAACAGGAAATTAGGGGAAGACGGAAAGACAGAAAAGAATAACTGGTTTTCACAGACATGCATAAACATTTCATGTTGTTTGCTACTTGTTACTTGGCTTCACTATGAACTGTGCTCCAGAAGTCTTTAAACTAATAATAAAGCTTTCTTCCTCATCCCACTCCCTGGGTTATTTATCTCTCTTTGGTTAGTCAGTCCTTCTGTTTTTGTGACCTCTGTTACAGAAACAAAAGAAAAGTTGTTGTTCAGTGCTCAAACTGCCAAGAAGGTAAAACCATGCTCCATTCAGCTGTGCAGGCATTTTTGACATAGGTGAAGAGGAATCCTGTATATGGGAAATACACTTGGCTTATCCTTATAGCATGCTGGATTTAGCCCTTCAAAGAAATGCCCTGAAAGACTGTTGGCCTCTGTACACCAATTCAGAGACCATCATATATCAGTCTTCCTGAGGTTTAACTTCTAGTTTTGATTGGGGGTTTTAAGAAATTGTGTTCTGATATGTTTTATCCAGTTTGTTCTGGCTATAACAAGCAAAAAGCAGACAGCTTTACTTGTGCTACCATATTAACCATTTATCAAGATATATAGGGCTGGTAGTATATTTCAGTATTAGGTTCTGTAAATATTTAATTTCTCTATACAGAAATACCTTAAATATATCACTACCTTAAAATACAGAAGTGTGTTAAACAGATTTTACTCTAGTGTCTAAATATATAGTTTTTTTTTCTAATGGTTTCTCTAAGTATGTTACTTTATGAAGAACAGTTTCTGGTTTAATTTGATTTGATTTTCAACAGTGTACATCTTTGCTAATTCAAAAAGACAATAATAGAACTCACTGAGGATTGCTGAATTTTGCAAATTAGCAGATTATGCCCATATTTGACAATTCATATGAGCAGAATTTTATCTTTAAACACACAAATAGCCTAAATGTCTTAAAGTAATGAAAGTGCTCCAGTTTTGACCTCAAAAGCAAAAATGATCAGAGGTAGCCATGAAGATGTATTGTAAAATATATACATTTTGATATGCATATGTGACTACTAACTAGAATTTTGTTTAATTCACTTATACTATGTACTATTTTTACATCATTACTTTCTTGAATATGTATACTTACCAGACATCTTTGTCAACTGTAAATGTATTAAGATTTTGAATTAATATATTGTTCAAATGCCACATCAGAATGAAAATACTGTTACCAAATGCTTCTGAAAAGGGAAAGTTATCACTTGCAAAATGCGATAAATTCACATCCACATCCACTGGACTTATTGCAGTCAGGATTTCACTCATAATTTCCTCTGACAAGTAAAAAAATGTACATAAACACAATTGCAGACCAGCTATATGAAGTAAAAAATGAAAAATGGCTTTTTTGTAATACTTAGTTTTCATTAATTCTTTACATGGTACAACACAAAACTTGGGTTACAAGGAAGACCAGTATCCCTGAATCCATTTTACACTTGAGAAAAATGCAGCCTACGGAGTAGAAGTGATAAGCCACTGGTCACTCATAAGACCAGTAGCCTCCTGAGCTCTTACTGATGAACGCCCTAGTGGATCAGATCATTCAGATGACAAATTGGGAGGTGAAGTCATTTTGTAGGTATCTCTTCCTTTTAATTTCCTTAATAAATGTTTACCTTTATATCAACATATTATTACGCTATTATTATGCTCTTCCTCTGGTTTGGTCATTAGGGTGAAATCAGAGTAATTGCAGTTGCCAGAAAATAATTTATCAGGGCATAGGTACTCTATCTTTGCTTGGGTCTAACCTATGTATATATTTGAGGATCCTGTATAACTTTCACTCTTTTTTTGTCTTAGCTGAATGCAGCTGTGGTTGTGTAATTGTCCTGGTTTCAGTTAGGACAGAGTTAATTTTCTCTTAGTAGCTGGTAGGTTGCTATGTTTTGGATTAGGATGAGAAGAGCGCTGATAACATGCTGATGTTTTAATTGTTGCAGAGCAGTGCTTACACCAAGCCAAGGACTTTTCAGCTTCTCGCTCTGTCCTGCTAGCGAGCAGGCTAGGGGTGCAGCAGGAGCTGGGAGGGGACAGACCCAGGACAGCTGACCCAAACTGGCCAAAGGGGTATTCCATACCATCTGACGTCATGCTGAACAATATATAGGGGTGGCTAGCCGGGGTGGGGAGGCCAGCTCTTCGGGGATAGGCTGGGCATCGGTCAGCGGGGGGTGAGCAATTGCATTGTGTATCATTTGTTCCGTACACATTTTTATTATTAGTACTACTATTATTATTATCATTTTCCCTGTCTTAATAAACTGTCTTCATCTCAACTCACAGGCTTCACTTTCCCGTTTCTGTCCTTCATCCCAGAGAGGGAGGGGGGAGGGTGAGCGAACGGCTGTGTGGTGCTTAGCTGCTGGCCGGGTTAAACCACAACAGTCCTTGATAGGGGATGTGATACACCCACTCAATACCATGTTCTTTGGCCCAAGTGTCTATAAGGTTGTTTCGGAAATGAGTCCCATTGTCTGACTCAATTCTTTCTGGGGTGCCATGTCGCCATAGGACTTGCTTTTCAAGGCCCAGGATAGTGTTCCGGGCGGTGGCATGGGGCACAGGCTATGTTTCCAGCCATCCGGTGGTTGCTTCCACCATTGTAAGTACGTGGCGCTTGCCGTTGCGGGTTTGGGGGAGTGTGATGTAATCAATCTGCCAGGCCTCTCCATATTTGTATTTCAGCCATCGTCCTCCATACCAGAGAGGCTTTGACCGTTTGGCTTGTTTAATTGCAGCACATGTTTCACAATCATGAATAACCTGTGCTATAGTGTCCATGGTCAGGTCCACCCCTCGGTCACGAGCCCATCTGTATGTTGCATCTCTACCTTGATGGCCTGAGGTGTCATGGGCCCATCGGGCTATAAATAATTCACCTTTATGTTGCCAGTCCAGGTCCACCTGAGCCACTTCAATCTTAGCAGCCTGATCCACCTGCTGGTTGTTTTGATGTTCTTCAGTAGCCCGATTCTTGGGCACATGAGCATCTACATGGCGTACCTTTACAACCAGGTTCTCTACCCGGGCAGCAATATCTTGCCACAATGCAGCAGCCCAGATGGGTTTGCCCCGGCGTTCCCAGTTGTTCTGCTTCCATTGCTGTAGCCACCCCCACAGGGCATTTGCTACCATCCATGAATCAGTATAGAGATAGAGAACTGGCCACTTTTCTCGTTCAGCAATATCTAAGGCCAACTAAACGGCTTTCACTTCTGCAAACTGACTCGATTCACCTTCTCCCTCAGCAGCTTCTGCAACTCGTCGTGTAGGACTCCATACAGCAGCTTTCCATCTCCGATGCTTTCCCACAATACGACAGGACCCATCAGTGAACAGGGCATATTTCTTCTCATTTTCTGGTAGCTTGTTGTACAGTGGGGCTTCTTCAGCACGGACCACCTCCTCCTCTGATGATATCCCAAAGTACTTGCCTTCTGGCCAGTCCATAATCACTTCCAGGATTCCTGGGCGACTGGGGTTTCCTATTCGAGCCCGCTGAGTAATCAGTGCAACCCACTTGCTCCATGTAGCATCAGTTGCATGATGTGTAGAGGGGACCCTTCCTTTGAACATCCAACCCAGTACCGGCAGTCGGGGTGCCAGGAGGAGCTGTGCTTCAGTACCGACCACTTCCGAAGCAGATCGAACTCCCTCATATGCTGCCAATATCTCCTTTTCGGTTGGAGTATAGCGGGCCTCAGATCCTCTGTATCCCCGACTCCAAAACCCCAGGGGTCGACCTCGAGTTTCCCCAGGTTCTTTCTGCCAGAGGCTCCAGGTGGGACCATTCTCCCCGGCTGCGGTGTAGAGCACATTCTTTACATCTGGTCCTGTTTGGACTGGCCCAAGGGCTACTGCATGAACTATTTCCTGCTTAATTTGTCCAAAGGCTTGTCGTTGCTCAGGGCCCCATTCAAAAGCATTCTTCTTACGAGTTACTTGGTAGAGCGGGTTTACAATCAGACTGTAATTTGGAATATGCATTCTCCAAAACCCCACGACACCTAGGAAAGTTTGTGTTTCCTTCTTGCTAGTTGGTGGAGACATAGCTGTTATTTTGTTGATCACATCCATTGGGATTTGACGACGTCCATCTTGCCATTTTATTCCTAAAAACTGGATCTCTCGTGCAGGTCCTTTGACTTTATTTTGTTTTATGGCAAAACCGGCCTTCAGAAGGATTTGGACTATTTCCTTCCCTTTCTCGAAAACTTCCTCTGCCGTGTCACCCCACACAATGATGTCATCGATGTACTGCAGGTGTTCAGGAGCCTCCCCCTGCTCCAGCGCAGACTGGATCAGTCCATGGCAAATGGCTATGTTTCCACCCCTGGGGCAGCCGATTCCAAGTATATTGGACTCCCCTCCAAGTGAAAGCAAACTGTGGCCTGCGCTCTGCTGCTAGAGGGATGGAGAAAAATGCATTAGCAATATCAGTTGTGGCATACCACTTGGCTGCCTTTGATTCCAGTTCATACTGGAGTTCTAGCATGTCCGGCACTGCAGCACTCAGTGGTGGCGTGACTTTGTTCAGGCCCCAATAGTCCCCGATAGTAGAACATACAAGTTCTTCCTTGAAGGGATACCTTCCCTTCACAGCTGACAGGAGACGCCTCCAGAGGCTGTGAGATCGTGCTCCATCTCCAATTGCTTTGTCAATGCTTGCATCTCTAGCAAGGGATCCCAACCGCCTGGCTTCCCTGCCCTCTAGTTCCACACCATTGGCTCCAGTGTCCCAGCACCGGAGCAGCCAGGTGACAAGCTGTTCACCTATACAGCGACCAAAATGTTTTCGCACATCTCGTAGCTCACGCTGGTATAGGGTTCGGGTAGTTACTGTTGATTTTCTGACATCCTCATCCTCATCTTCATCCTCCTGCACATTTGATGGCCCAGCCCCGTCTTCTCCATACCCAGACATAGCAGAAGACTGTCTGCGTTCTAAACGACCTGAGTCTCTATACCATTTTTTCACCTTGTCTACAGGGGCAACTTGCACTGCTACAGTTCGTTTCTCTGACCCAGCCACAGGGCCTGCCACAGGGGTTGGAATACACGCTGGGCCCATCACAGGGGTTGGAGTGGCTGCAGGAGCTGGAGCAGCTGCAGGAGCCGGAGCGGCTGTAGGGTCCATCGTAGGGGTTGGAGTGGCCATTGGGCCTCTCACAGGACTTGGAGTGGCCGCAGGATCTGTCACTAGGTTGATAGTAGCATCGATTCCAGCTCGATAGGCATAGGCCAGACCCCAGCACGCTACAGTGATTTGTGTCACTTTGGAACTGCCAGAGTCATGACACCCTTTTTTCAAGCATTCTACCAGTTTTTTAGGATTTTGCAGTTGTTCAGGGATGAATTTCCAAAACACTGGAGGTGCCCACTGCTCTAGATGCCTGCCCATATCCTCCCACACTCCCTGCCACTCGCAACTATCCCACCTCAGGACAGATCTCCAGATGAGATTCCTAAGTAGTTGTTTAACCTTAAACAAAACCTGAAGCGCATTCAGGAGACATAACAATAACACCATGCTGGTCTGAGTATCCCAAGGATATTCAACATCTTGGAGAACTATCCTAACTAGCTCGGAGGATAAGAGGGTGGTGAAGATGAAAGGGAGAGTGAACAAGTAGGAAAAAATATCTTCCCCTGTTCCCTCCACAGATTGGCTCCCTGACGAAAAAAGGCAATAGGTGTAATTGCTAATAGTTTCCGAGATATGGTTTCCAAAGTATAGAGTCGATGAACCCAGCTGGCAGCTAAGCACCACACAGCCGTTCGCTCACCCTCCCCCCTCCCTCTCTGAGATGGGGGAGAGAAATCGGAAAGTGAAGCCTGTGAGTTGAGATAAAGACAGTTTATTAAGACAGGAAAAATAACAACAATAATAATAATAATAATAATAATAATGGTAATAGTACTACTAATAATAATGTGTACAAAACAAGTGATGCACAATGCAATTGCTCACCACCCGCTGACCGATGCCCACCAGCCTATCCCCGAGCAGCCGGCCCCCCCTCCACCCCGGCTAGCCACCCCTATATATTGTTCAGCATGACGTCAGATGGTATGGAATACCCCTTTGGCCAGTTTGGGTCAGCGGCCTGGGTCTGTCCCCTCCCAGCTCCTGCTGCACCCCTAGCCTGCCCGCTGGCAGGACAAAGCGAGAAGCTGAAAAGTCCTTGGCTTAGTGTAAGCACTGCTCTGCAACAATTGAAACATCATGTCATCAGCACTCTTCTCATCCTAATCCCAAACATAGCACCCTACTAGCTACTAGGAGGAAAATTAACTCTATCCTAATGGAAACCAGGACAGTAATTCAGGTTTATTCTCCTGGTGGATAGACTGTTGGGCCAAAGGAACTTCCAGATGCAAATCTATAGCTCACATGTAAAATTTGGGTGCAGCACGGTGGTTTATATGCGCCGGGTAGTTTTAAGTGCTTAATCCACTGAATGTTAGCAATAGAAAAGCATGTATTTAGAAAGATTATTTTATACCTGCTAGTTTTCATATAGTCTCCTGCCTACCTACTACTGGAGGTAAAGTGCTGAACTAGACAGACCTTTGAACTGAACTCACAGAGAAGCTTTTACGAACCTATCAGAGGTGTAGGTGGATGGCAAAGTTCAAAAAGATAACTATAATAAAAGATGGTATTATATTTAAACTTTGCACTTTCTTCAGCCAAATTGTGGATCCTTTAAATAAAAGATAGCTGTGTTCTACACTTGGATGTTTGTAAGTCTTTCTTTCTTTGAAAGTAAAGACATTTCTCTGTTAAAAATAATAACAAGCAACACTAGTTGGTTCATTTTTGTTGTAAAAGCTACAAAAAGTAAGGTTGTGTTTTGTATGTATGTACGTATTCTATTTTTTTTTTCTGTTTAGAAAATCATCAAAATTCTGATGTGTGAGAATATATTTGCACCAAACCAAAATTATAGGTAGTGAATGTATTCATTTATACAATGTTGACTGAAATTAAGGTTTACCGCTCATTTCGGTCACAATTTCACCCATTTTAATTTCTTTTGAAAGATATTTAATTATTTCTACTGAAGAAAATTGTGAAAAGGGCATTGTAACAATAAGAATCAAATGAAACACCCTTTGATACATATGGCAAAGCCCCCACTGATTTCAGTGGATCTTGGTCCATTTTCTCTAAGAACTTTATGGAAGGATCTGTTAAAGGAAAAGGTCCCAAGCATTGTCATGCATGCCATTTAAAACAGAAATTAAACCTGTACTGAAGGAAATGCTACATGTGGAAAAAAAAAAGAAGAAAAAAGCTTTCACGTGGAAATGGGAAGAGATTTTTAATCACTGTGTGCTTAGGTGAGTGCCTTGGCAAATTCATACCCTCTCTGAGTCAGGAATGACAGAAATACATAAAGCACATTGTACACTAGGTTGGATTTGGATGGATACTCGCATTAAAATGGTGTTTAACGTTGCAGAAGTAATAACCTCATATGTAGGTCTTATATAGCAGGCTTAACATCCATTTTTTTTTCTTCTTACTTCATTTTGATTGCCTTCTTTTAATTTCTATTTATAAAAATTTGCCATTGAGCCAAAGACTTTGCTGACTAAAACACTGGTGACAGATGAGTCATTCTGTCACATCTATATCACTGCAAGTACCTTCATAAAAGACCCAATTCTCCTCTTTTATGATAGCATTGTTGACTCATTTCTGAATCAGCATAGCACAGTGTCATCACTGTTGGGATATGGAACACTTCAATGCCCTCGCCTTCACTGAGCACCTAAAAGTCCTCCCAAATCCTCATTAACATGCTTAAGGAAACACTGAGTTGTTATAACCAAAAGCTGTGTGTTGCTTTGTGTTTTCGGTAGTCATAACTGTATCAGGGTTTTGAATAGGTTCCTTTGCTGTTTTCCAGTTAGCTCCAAATCCCTGTCTTCAGGGAACAAGTTGTGATGGCACTGTTCCATGGAGACAAAATTTTAGTGCAATTACTGCAGGGACTGGGACAACGTAAATCCCAGTCTTGTGATGGAGCAGATTAACAGCGCCTTACCCTCAGGAGAAATTATTTTTGCTAAGTATGTCTGAATATGGAACAACCTTCTAGAATAATTAGGAAAATCCAGAAATGGCTAAATATATCCACATCTTTTAATGGTCTGAATACAAGATCTTTTTGGTTTTAAGGATTTAAAACAAATGTTTTACTCATCAATACTATCCTAATATATCCTGTTCCCAATTAAGCTTCAGAAAGCCTTAGCAGAATTTTGCCTCCTTTAAGTTCAGTCTGTGCTGTTTGTTTGCTTGGTTTTGATTTTTGTTATTTTAACTGCTGCTGTTTTTACATGGAAAGAGTTAGAGTCACCAAATATGTCTTCTGTGTACCCATCCAGCTAAGATGCTACATAGCAGCATAAACCACTAAGACAGCTAGGTTCACACCTGAATAAATGACAAGAGCATCAAGGGAAGAATGTACATTGCAAAATACATGAAAGCAAGTTTAGCCAAAAAGAATTAAAGTGTGGGACTCAGCCTTTTCTAGGGGCCCTAAGTATTCTCAAGCTTATCTCTGAGTCATGAGCCATCCCTTTCCAGCTGTAGGAAAAGAACATTTTCAAGTCTTTCCATGTTGCTAATATTTATAGTTTTAACATTTCTTACTTGCACTGAAGGTACAAACCTGAATAGGCTAATGTTGTTTTCTCTGTGAAAATACAAGTCAGCCATCTAGAACTTGTGTGCGTGTTTTGCAGCTTTCTGACCTTTTCAGTGTCACACTAGTGCTATAATAAATCACCTCTTTTAGTGCCTGAAGTGCTACCTTTCACCCCCAAACGTCTTGCAACTTTCCCTGTTGTCAATATATCATCATAATGCCGTACGTACATGTGTCAGGCAATACAAGTGCATTTTTGGCAGATGTTAACTTCCTGTCAGGTTTATACTGAGAGGGAGGAGAGTGAAAGAGGATATGTAACTATTTTATTTCATCATACTTATATATTTTAGTCTCTTCATCTCCACTGTACTAGTAACTCATAATTGTTTTGTAAGTTGTTTGAGCTCATGTCTCTGCTTTCTTCTGGATAATCCATGTTGAAGGAATTGGTTTTTTGTTCTTAAAAATGTGATGGCTTTACTAACCCGATTTTAGATGAGCAGTTAAAGAATGCATTCATAGCCAAACCTTATGCAGCAATCCTGTAAATCTCAGCAATCTCTTTCCATACTGCTGTTGCTTGCTTTTTTTGTTGTGTTTTTTTGTTTTGTTTTGTTTGTTTGTTTTGTCCTGTTTTTGCAGGTGTGGAAACTGAGGCAAAAAAAGATGTTCATGACAGTCAAAGGATAAAGAGCTATTACCAGAACCAAAAACTAGAAACATCTCTCTCCAGATTCACATGATCACATAAGCCTTCTTCGGTAGTTTTACAGTGGTTATTAAGCCTTCTTTAACATAAAAGTAACAGAAAACCCAGGGCCAGTACTGTCCTCAGAGATAACTCATAGTTTTTTGTTTTATTTCCATTTTTTTTGTTTTCCATTGTTTTGTTGATATTGCAGCTGAATTGCATATTTTAACATTGCAAGAATATTGAAAAAGAGTAATAAATCTAGGAGTTGACTTACAATGCAAAACGATTGCCCCAGAATCTGAGTCTTGTTCTTTCAAAAATTTCTTTTTGATATTGTTACCTTTGTTATTTTCACCTTCCCTGCATGACCATGTTCTCAGTGGTGCTCATAGCAAAACAGAGCTACTCGTTCCCCATCCACAGGAGCTTATATCCCCAATTTCAGACTTTCTCAACTGTTTGATTTGCTTTTTGGGTAACTTCACAATTATCAGGCTCTGTAATTTGTCTATGCATGTCTATGTGTGGAGGGTAGTAAACAGCTGAAGAGCCTATTCCTTCCTTAATCTTACAGGAATTCTTCTAATACAGTAGAAAAGACATTCAGAACTCATCTTGGTGTAAGTGATAATGTGTCAGATTTGACTTCATTGTGATGAGTTGCCTAATTAGCTGAGAGAAAAACATTGCTGAGATCTGACAAGGAAAATATGTTCAGTTCAAAGTCGTGTCTGTAGTGAAGAAAGTTGTTCAACTCATATAAAGCGTATCGTGTAATATTTATCTCTAGTGAGATAAATATTAATTTAAAAATGTGAGTAGGAAATAAATTGTTGGGGACAGCATCCTGGGAATAATCAAAAGTTTGTGATGAATTCAAATTTTTACTGATATTCTAGGATTGTCATGGGGTTAGTTTTCTGCCTTTAGATATGTCTTTGGAATCACAGAATCACAGAATCACAGAATCGTGTAGGTTGGAAGAGACCTCCAAGATCATCTAGTCCAACCTCTGTCCTAACACTAACAAGACCTCCACTAAACCATATCACTAAGGGCTACATCTAAACGTCTTTTAAAGACCTCCAGGGATGGCGACTCAACCACTTCCCTGGGCAGTCCATTCCAATGCCTAACAACCCTTTCGGTAAAGAAGTTCTTCCTAATATCCAACCTAAACCTCCCCTGGCGCAACTTCAGCCCATTCCCCCTCGTCTTGTCACCAGGCACGTGGGAGAATAGACCAACCCCCACCTCTCTACAGCCTCCTTTAAGGTACCTCTAGAGAGCGATGAGGTCTCCCCTGAGCCTCCTCTTCTCCAGGCTGAACAATCCCAGCTCCCTCAGCTGCTCCTCGTAAGACTTGTTCTCCAGACCCCACACCAGCCTCGTTGCCCTTCTCTGGACTCTCTCGAGCACCTCCATGTCCTTCTTGTAGCGAGGGGCCCAAAACTGAACACAGTACTCGAGGTGCGGCCTCACCAGAGCCGAGTACAGGGGGACAATCACCTCCCTAGACCTGCTGGCCACACTGCTTCTGATACAAGCCAGGATGCTGTTGGCCTTCTTGGCCACCTGAGCACACTGCTGGCTCATATTCAGCTGACTATCAACCAGTACTCCCAGGTCCTTCTCTGCCAGGCAGCTTTCCAACCACTCATCTCCCAGCCTGTAGCGCTGCTTGGGGTTGTTGCGCCCCAGGTGCAGGACCCGGCACTTGTTGAACTTCATACAGTTGACCTCAGCCCATCGGTCCAGCCTATCCAGATCCTCCTGCAGAGCCTTCCTACCCTCGAGCAGATCGACACACGCACCTAACTTGGTGTCATCTGCAAACTTACTGAGGGTGCACTCGATCCCCTCATCCAGGTCATCGATAAAGATATTAAAGAGGACCGGCCCCAGCACTGAGCCCTGGGGGACTCCACTAGTAACCGGCCTCCAACTGGATTTGATTCCATTCACCACAACTCTTTGGGCCCGGCTATCCAGCCAGTTTTTAACCCAACGAAGCGTATGCCAGTCCAAGCCACGAGCAGCCAGTTTCTTGAGGAGAATGTTGTGGGAAATGGTGTCAAAAGCCTTACTGAAGTCAAGGTAGATCACATCCACAGCCTTTCCCTCATCCACCAAGCGCGTCACTTGGTCATAGAAGGAGATCAGGTTGGTCAAGCAGGACCTGCCTTTCATAAACCCATGCTGACTGGGCCTGATCGCCTGCTTGCCCTGTAAATGCCGCGTGATGACATTCAAGATAATCTGCTCCATGAGCTTCCCTGGCACTGACGTCAAACTAACAGGCCTATAGTTCCCCGGGTCTACCCTCCGGCCCTTCTTGTAGATGGGTGTCACGTTTGCTAGCCGCCAGTCGACTGGGACCTCCCCTGATAGCCAGGACTGCCAATAAATGATGGAAAGCGGCTTGGCCAGCTCTTCCACCAGTTCTCTCAGTACCCTCGGGTGGATCCCATCCGGCCCCATCGACTTGCGTACATCCAAGTGCTGTAGCAGGTCGCCAACCATTTCCTCGTGGATAGTGAGGGCCACATCCTGTTCCCCATCCCCTTCCACCAGCTGAGGGTACCGGCTATCCAGAGAACAACTGGTCTTGCCGCTAAAGACTGAGGCAAAGAAGGCATTGAGTACCTCAGCCTTTTCCTCATCTTTTGTAACTAAGTTTCCCCCCGCATCCAGTAAAGGATGGAGATTCTCCTTAGTCCTCCTTTTTGTGTTGATGTATTTGTAAAAACATTTTCTGTTATCTTTAACGGCAGTAGCCAGATTGAGCTCCAGATGAGCTTTGGCCTTTCTAATTTTATCCCTGCACAGCCTCGCAACAGCCTTATAGTCCTCCTGAGTAGCCCGCCCTCTTTTCCAAAGATCACAAACCCTCCTTTTTCTCCTAAGCTTGAGCCACAACTCTCTGTTCAGCCAGGCCGGTCTTCCGCGCCGGCTCATCTTTGGGCACGTGGGGATAGACCGCTCTTGAGCCATTAAGATTTCCTTCTTGAAGAGTGCCCAGCCTTCCTGGACTCCTCTGCCCTTCAGAACCTCCTCCCAAGGGATTCTGCCATCCAGTGTCCTGAACAGCTCAAAGTCAGCCCTCCGGAAGTCCAAGACAGCGGTTTTACTGGTCCCCCTCCTGACTTCACCAAGAATAGAGAACTCTACCATTTTGTGGTCACTCTGCCCAAGACAGCTCTCGACCACCACATCTCCCACCAGTCCGTCACTGTTTGTGAACAGAAGGTCTAGCGGGGCACCTCCCCTGGTAGGCTCTCTAACCAGCTGCGTCAGGAAGCTATCTTCCACGCTCTCCAGAAACCTCCTAGACTGCTTCCTCTGGGCTGTGTTGTGCTTCCAGGATATGTCTGGGAAGTTGAAGTCCCCCATGAGAACAAGCGCTGGCGATTTCGCGGCTTCTGCCAGCTGCCTGTAGAACTCCTCATCCGTCTCCTCATCCTGGTTTGGCGGTCTATAACAGACCCCCACCAGGATGCTTGCCTTGTTGGCCTTCCCTCTGATCCTAACCCATAGAGACTCAACCTTATCATTCCCAGCCTCAAGTTCCTCAACATCAAAACACTCTCTAATATAGAGACCCACACCACCACCCCTTCTGTGCTGCCTGTCCCTTCTGAAGAGCCTATAACCAGACATTGCAGCACTCCAGTCATGGAAGTGGTCCCACCACGTTTCCGTGATGGCAACCAAGTCATAGCCTTCCTGCTGCATCCTTTCTTTGCATATAACCTTTAAATATGATTTAAACAGCATTGTTGTCACTGGAAAAATGTGTCTGACTTTAAAAGAATAGATAAAAGAATTTCTGAGAAAAATGACAGTATCTTGAAATTTGTCTACATTTTACACTGAAAGAGAAGGACAGCATTTCAAGCTACCCTAGTAAATATTTTTTTTTAAAGATCAGGAGGATGAGAAATTATCTATGTCATATAATTTATAGTAGATGCATAAATACAAATGTTTCCTATACATTTTTTTAACAGCAAAAATAATAAATTGGTTTGGTATTTTCAATAATTTTGATACTATTAAACAAAAGCAGTAAATTTACCATAGTTTCCTCTCCTGAATTTCATCCAAATTGGTTTTATTTTCAGGAGGTATTTTCATTTCACTTAATGATCATTCAGAAGCAGGAAACAAGTTCATCATTCTAATCACCAATGCCTTTAAAAAACAAATCTGAATTTTTGAGGGAGATGCACATAGTCATTGTGCAGATCAGCAAGGACACCTCAACCCTGTTAAATTGAAGGGAATTGAATACTGACAGTATCTGAGAATCTGAATGTTATCCTCTACAAGATATAACAGCAGCTGATACTTTCAGAAACCCTAGGATTGGTAAGAAAAATAAATAAATAAAGATGGACTGCATTTTAACCCAGAATATGACGTCTGTGAGGAGTTAAATGAAAGAGTTGTCTTTTCCTTTGATGTGTCATCAACTTTCCAGACCATGGGTTTGAAGTACACAAGAGCTGGTACAACGTTATAGAATAGCAACTGTTCTCCCACTCACAAGAAAATACAGATGCTGTCACTGCCAATTCATCACTGCTTGATGTATCGGGTATAATTTCCTATAGAAGGTATCACAGGAGCTAACTGCTAGTTTATGTTAGGAAACCTGCAAACAATGCCAATTTACCACTCCCTGAAACAGCAGTAAACCAAGCCAAAGCATATCAAGTTATCATTACGTGGCACATATCAACAGTTAAAAAAAGGGAGAGAAATACATGTGGTTGCTGAGAGGTTTCTTTCCATGGAATGAAATGGCTTTATCTTTTCTTGGAAGTCTTTTTTCACAGCAAGCTAATAATGCTTGAGATAGGTAGCTGCAAGCCAGGGCACGTTTGCATAAAGAACTAGCCTTTATATTTCTCGTTTGCTGTACTTCCTTTATAAAATTAGGAGATTTATCCATCGACTTTAATCAAAATATGTCTATTTGTAACAATTCAGGATCTTCTTTATTGTTCTCTGAAATAACATCAGAAAATCAAGTCTATCAAGCTTTATTCTACGTATTCTCTTTTAAAAATCACATTATACTAGAGTCTGCTTTAAAACCTTTTTATGTTATTAAATTTTGGTTTGCTCAGTAATGGCAGGCTTAAGGTACTATAGAATTTTCCAGCTGAAGTACAGTAGAAGACACATTAAGTTTTCTTACTGTTTTTAACTTGATGGAAGAAACACGGTGGGAAAATGTGCTGAGCAGCATTTGCCGGAAGTAATTTCTGTTTATTAATGCATCTTGTCAAATCTTGTAGGCTAAGCCAGGTAGGGAATGCTTGGTATATTTGTGGAAGACCTTTCTGGTGGGGGTCAGGCAGATACTACGGATGAAATGGTGCATAAGTGACAGCAATCTACCTTGTCATTATTGTTAATTTGTACTGCATTACGGTGATGTCTCCTACATGGGGAATAAATACAAGTCTCTGCTCCCCTGTTCCCTCAAACACTGAACAGTATTTTTACCATGATTTTTAGAATGCAGTGCATTCTGCCTTCCTAGATTGCACCAGGAACTGAGTCTTGATATAGATATCAATGTAAGTCAGAAGTTTTTAGTACAACTGTTTTTCACTAGATTTTGCTGATTCAGAGGACAGAGAATTTTCTGCAGTGAGAGAACTTCTGCTGAAGGTTTCCTGAAAGTTTCTCAAGTCCAGAATGAATTTTTGCTCAATTTCTCTTGTCCTTTAGTCCCTGCTAGACAGCTGTAACCAGTAAGTGAAGCATATGTCTTTTTTCACTGGGCACACTTTGAATACAAGTAGTGAAAACTCATGTCTTTACGCCTAATGCATGTGAGAAAGATCAATTTGAGACACACTCTGAAATTAATGATTTATTCATTCCAAGTGGGTCCCAGCATAGCATCAAGATTTTTTTTCCTGTCTTTTTTGTCTTTCTCAGGCAGAAAGAGATGCCTAATTCTTTGCTTTTACTCTGGTGGTAGATATTGCCACAACATAGAAAATTCTGAATCAAGTCCTTTGCTTCCTTCTGATACAGAAGAGGAAAAAATACAAAACTCTGTACATTCTCCAAAGGAAGCTGTTTGCCACTTCATACTGTCACCACCAACTTCACTTCCATATATTTTGCTCTTACTTCCATTGTTCTTACTTTACAGTGGTAAAAACAAAACAAGAGAAAGCTTTTTTCTTGTTCTGCAGCCCAAACAACAAAATTTAGCTCTCCCAATTCAATTGTTATAAATGCTATTTTTTTTCTTGCTATTTTTTTTTCTTTTTCTTGCTATTTTTTAAGAGCTGTCAGTTATTATTCTAAAATGTTCTGTGTTCTAAATGCAGCATCCACAGATGAAATAAATACAAATAAACTGGGGAAGTATACTGTTTACTTACATTACATATTTCATCAGACTTCTTAGTAAAGGGTAGAAAAAAAGATACCGTGCAGAACCTGAGTGCAATGCATTTTGGTCAAAGCAACAAAGTGCAGATGGGTTGGCTTTGACTGCATGAATTGTGTATGAAGCTCTCAAATTCTTTTTTTCTTCCTTTTTTTTTTTTTCCCCTACACTAGCATATCGCAAATATATGGTCATTTAAGTTGTCTTGATTACAAAGCAATGTTTTCCATATGGAAACTTCCCCCCGAGAAGCAAGAGGCTCTTTCTAAAATATTTGAGATGAAAACCAGGTAGTATCTTAGGAAAGCAACCATTCATTTCCATCACTGATATTAGTTAAGGACCTAGTTATAGGTGCTATCAATATTAAAATATCTTGTGTTAAATTAATGTTTTCACCACTTAAGTTGAGACTATAGGACAGAATTCTCCAAAAGAACCTTCTGTATCACTGACTCCAGACAATCCTTTAACTTACAAAGCACCTTAAAATGAAACAGGTTTCTTGCCTCTTCCATCCATGTTTGAAGTCAGTTTCAGTAAATCCCTCATCTGGTGGCTAGAAATATTTTCAAATTTGCAACGTAAGTTTGTTTGTGGGGAAGGAATTCGCAGGTGGCTTTGTGCTGTTTCACACATCCCTGAATTAGAGATAATGAGGAAACAAGCGGTAGAAACAAAAACTTGAGCAAGGTTGAGATAAATTAACTTGGCTACAGTGTTAAAGATGAGCTTTGGGCAGTGGCCAATTGCTGGCTGGCTTGAGGTGTGTCTGAGGGTCTCTAACCAACTGTATGACCGATTTGGGTGCATGGACAGCAGATGGGGCTACGGGGAAAGTATATGTAGTGGTGAAAAATGGCAATAAAAGTCTCTTGTTCAAGAGCCATCAGGAGTCCGTGTCTTTCATCCCTTCATTTGTTCATAACTAGTATCTTCCCTTCACGTTCACAGCAAAGTATCCCTTTAACTTAAATAATTTTTCTTCACTTGGTTGTCTTTTACCTTGATTTATTCAACTTGCAGAAACTGAACATACATGAAACCTTCCTCAGACTGACTGTATTTAGAGTTTTTCTAACTTTTTCTATTCCATTACTCCTATTTTTTTTTCCTGTGTATTTTCTAGCATTATTGGTATGTCCAGCCATTCAAAGTTCCTGTAAGTGTTAATGTAATTCAGAGATCAGATAAGACTCTGGAAAAACTACTGTCTTTCCTCTTTGCCTCTACTGTTCATCATGTGTATGTTTGGACATTGTTATTACAAAGTCTATTTGATACAATTCAATGGGCAACAGAATGATTGCAAATGACTCGATACCTGACAAGTCAATCTAAAATTCAGGAATGAACTCTGAAAGAGTTACTTATAAGGGCGTTTATCATTTTTCCAAACCAACTAAAGAGAAGTCAAGGTTCCAGTTTTCAACCAGGAACATTTGAAAAGAGCATACATTTAAAAATACGATTTTTAAAGTCATATTTAAAATCATATTCAAATATGATTTGAAAAGAGTATACATTTTAAAATACCTGTGATCTTGTGGAGTTGAATCCACCAGAAAGACCAGGATTGTTCAAAGTATCCAGTACTTCAGGGATAAAACAGTACTAATAAAATGCTTGTCTAGTTTGCTGAAATAATCTAACTTCAATATCGTAACATTTTTATATTTTTAGTTATACACAAACATCAAAAGAGTAAAATCAGGTATGTTAAACATATCCTGGCCATGTTTCTACGGAGTTATTTAATATTACAGATTGGTAGAGACAAGAATGTCTCAAACTTTTAGCATATTTATCACTTTTTCATTTCTATGATCAACTGGTGCATACTTTGTTACCATGATCTGCTTTTCTATTTTTATACCCTGAGGTTTGTTTGCCACCTTCTCTATGCTAATAATGCCTACATGCTTTCTTCTTTTCTCGTGATCTTTGTGAACTAATCTAGAAGTCTACTTACTTTACCATATTATCCATATTTTGTTGCGGTTTAACCCGGCCGGCAGCTAAACACCACACAGCTGTTTGCTCACCCTCCCCCCTCCCTCTCTGGGATGGGGGAGAGAAATGGGAAAGTGAAGCCTGTGAGTTGAGATAAAGATACTTTATTAAGACAGGAAAATAATAATAATAACAATAATAATAATAATATTAGTACTACTACTAATAATGTGTACAAAACAAGTGATGCACAATGCAATTGCTCACCACTCGCTGACCGATGCCCAGCCTATCCCTGAGCAGCCGGCTCCCCCCCACCCCGGCTAGCCACCCCTATATATTGTTCAGCATGACGTCAGATGGTATGGAATACCCCTTTGGCCAGTTTGGGTCAGCTGTCCTGGGTCTGTCCCCTCCCAGCTCCTGCTGCACCCCTAGCCTGCCCCCTGGCAGGACAGATTGAGAAGCTGAAAAGTCCTTGGCTTGGTGTAAGCACTGCTCTGCAACAATTAAAACATCAGCATGTTATCAGCGCTCTTCTCATCCTAATCCAAAACATAGCACCCTACCAGCTACTAGGAGGAAAATTAACTCTGTCCTAGCTGAAACTAGGACAATTATTTTTCAGCCCCTTATCTATGCTGGTATTTTTGTTACCTCACTGGTTTATGAAAACCAATCTGAAGATCCACTGGAATATTGTATCTGCATAAGAAACTAAAGTGAATTTAGTTAGAAGCGGCCTCACCTCGAGTACTGTGTGCAGTTCTGAGCACCACAGTACAGAAAGGACATTAAACTGTTGGAGAGTGTCCAGAGGAGGGTGATGAAGACGGCGAAGGGCCTAGAGGGGAAGACATATGAGGAGTGGCTGAGGTCACTTGGCCTGTTCAGCCTGGAGAAGAGGAGGCTGAGGGGAGACCTCATCGCAGTCTACTGTTTCCTCGCGAGGGGGAGTGTAGGTGCAGGCGCTGACCTATTCTCCTTAATCACCAGTGATAGGACCCGCGGGAATGGTGTCAAGCTCAGGCAGGGGAGGTTTAGACTAGACATCAGGAAGAGATTCTTCACCGAGTGGGTGGTCGCACACTGGAACAGGCTCCCCAGGGAAGTAGTCACTGCACCTAGCCTGTCTGAATTTAAGAAGCGATTGGACTGTGCACTTAGTCACATGGTCTAAAATTTTGGGTAGACCTGTGTGGTGCCAGGAGTTGGACTCGATCCTTATGGGTCCCTTCCAACTCGGGATATTCTATGATTCTATGATTCTATGAATTAGCCATATGGAATCACAGATACCTGAGTTGCAGTTGCTGTGGTCATTTTGTTAGACTATACAGATTGCAGGATTTTGTAATGAAGGTGAAGATTCCTTAGAAAATGTATTAATATATGATCATACACAGCACCCAAAGTGTGAATATGTGGAAGTTCTTGGGTGAATAGAGAGGGCTAGGAAACTCTGGATGAGAAATTGACATTATGGATACTATTGTCATAAAGAATATTTTGTAAGCTCACAACCTGCTATCTTGCCTGGAAAAACAGGTATAGGACTACATTCAAAGCTGTTGGTACAAGTAAAATTTAGAACAAATTAGGAGGACCGTGGAATTAATTGTACTCTATGTGCTCTCATGGCGGTGGGCACTGTTCTTTTCTATTAGCCTATGTACATATACAAGCACATTTTTAAAAGCTGATAGCTTTCTTTACATGAACTTTGATATGTCTGCACTGATCAAAAGGATACTTTAGAATAAATAGTAAAACTTTAGCATAGTATTTCCTACTGGGAGGTAAATAAAATGTTATTAGGAAAAGCACGGGAATTTTATAGAAAGTAGCAGAGGAATAAGTTTATTATTCATAAAAACCATGTATTTCAGTGTTAACATAGGTATAGTATACCTTTCTAGATAGTTAATGAACATTTGATAAACATAATTAGAAACAACTAAAAATGAAATTCAGGATCTTAACTCCTCTTTTTATTTTGAAAACACAGGAGAACTTTGAAGTTATATAGTTACTGATACATATCGGGCATATTTATTCATCTGGGGCAATCTGCATTTGCTTAGCCACAGATGAATATAAAGAAGATACTACTAATCTGAAACAATGATTCTTTTACTTATCTTAGCTGCCAGTTGATGCACATGCCCCATTTAAATGGAATGATCTTCACAGTGTTATAAAATATTCTTTTTTTTTTTCAGGAAACTTGCAATTCAAAATGTTTCATAATATCTGCTATGGATTTAAAGGTTCATTTTTCTTTTTTCTTTACCATATACATTTTTTTAACTGACTCCACTTGTACGCATATATGTATTTATTCAAATATCAGTCTTATCCATTTATTCTGTTTTAATATCCTGCTTTAAAGCCACATTTTGATACAGTGCTTTGTGTGTGGCTTAAATTAGAGTTAAAGGTCCTTAATTTATAGATTTGTAAAATTTTGCAGCCATATTGTTTGGATTTCCAAAGGAAAATAGTCACAACAATATCTTGTGATGGTTTGGATTCATGAAGTGGGAGTGTTAATTTGAAAGAAAAAAGGATCATGGATAAGGAAAAAAGGAAGGACCAATAATATTATTTTTATAAAACACCATGGAGTGCCCATAAAATTTTCCTGTTAATTTTCAGAATTAATTCTCTCTGAAAAATGACTTCAGCGCTGCTGTTGGTAACAGTGAAGAAGCCAACTTATCCCAGCTGAGGCAGCTGACCTGCTGGGCAGCCCAGACAGATTTGGCTATAAGCCAGTTTAATTCCCCAGGCTCCATCTAGATTTGTATGGTTTCATGCCAGTGATGACTGAGCTCTCTTTTTGCTCTGGGAAGTATTCTTACAGCTTCTGACCATCATTCAGAACTAACCTCCATGTCCAGCAGCCAAGACTGTGGAATATCTGGTAAATCTGAATACAGCTGTTGTTGTACAACAGACCCGATGCTCTGAGACTTGCTTGAGGACCATCATCACAGAGTGAGGGGTTTGTCATTAGCAGCCAAAAGCTAGGCATTCCTTTCCCTCAGAGGGAGTGACCTGGTACGCCTGCTCTGAAAAATGCTTGCTGCACCAATGTTCAGTAGGGTTTAACAGAAAGTGCTGCTTCTTATTTCAAAGAACATACAGGGGAAGATGTGTTGCAACTCCCACATTTCATACCCCAATTTCCTTATTTTGTATTGTAATTCAGTGCTGAAAAAGGTCAAAGAATACCTCAACTCCTTCCCGCCTGAGAAAACAAAACCATGTAACCTGCTTCTTGCAGAGGGTACTAATCCCCTTGCAGTAGGTGACAAGTACTAAAGGCACCAGAGGTTCCTTACCCTGGTGATCAGGAGGGGGTCTGGGGACCAAACCCTTGACAAAGAGCTGTCATTGAAGTATTTGTAGGCCAAGATGCACGTGAAAGTGAGTTTTATTCACTATTTCCCCCACCAGCTGACATAAGACATTTTATTGAGTGATTCAGTGAACATCTTTCTAAAATTTTGTACCTCTCCAGCTTCATTTTATATATAGCCAAATGAGCTTATGTACAGCTCTGGGCTGAGATGAGGCTCAGGCACATAAAAGTCAGTATTGTTGCACATGGCATTAGAAGACATAAATTCCTTTCCAGATCTGCCTGCAGAGCACTGTGTGCAACCTGTTCCTGTGCAAGGCCTGATGATGTATGTGATCACATTAGATCACAGGCAGATCACATTAGGCATGAATTTATTCTTCATAAACCACTATCAGTTATCAGATTGAGGTGCCTAAAAATCTGTCATGATTTAAAAAAAAAGGTGTCTTGGAAATGAAAGTGTCCAAACATACAGAGTACTTAGAAATAATACATCTGACAACAGATAATATAGAAAATATCAATGTAACCGCACACAGATTTATTTCTCTATTATATGTATAGGCGGAACAAGCTTTTTTTTACACAGTTACCCTCTCTGAATTACTATGAATTTATAATGCTGCTTCTTAACATTTATATTTGTCTACACTAAATATGCAATAATTTATTAACATGGTAATAAATGTTTAATACACTTTGTCTGTAACATTTTGTAAAACTATCTCCTTAACCCCATGATCTTTTTTTAATATAAGGACAAACATTAAACTAAACCAATGCTGTTTTAAAAATGGGTGTATTTATACACAGAATTTGCAAAATGTGGAATTTCTTGTTCATAACCTCTGCTATTCAAGGTATCTGAGATGTTCAGGACATAAGACAAAACCACAGAATTTCATCTTTGCTTTAATGTGTTGTGACTGACAGTTACAATTCAGATGGGGTACTTTTCTTTGGTAACAAATGGCCCCATAGATGCTATACTGAAATTTTAATGCATTCATTAAAAAATATGAAAAATGAAAATCATGAAATTGACTTAAAAACCAAGGAACATTTTTTAAAATGTGTGTTGTGTTCTATACCCCACCCCCAACCTGGTTTCTGAGCAATGGGAATTCACCTATTCCACTGCTGAAGGTCTTTTCCTCACAGCTCTCACTGTTAGGCAGATTCATTTACTTTTCAGCTGATGCTGTTCTGATAAATGAGGGTATTACCATGACCATTGAATACTCAGGACAACTTTTGTGCTTATTCAGTACTTGAACTTTAGATGGCATGTTGGAAAGTTAGGGTTGGACAGGATATGAGTGCTTCTGGCTTGCTACATAAACTGGAATTTTTCTTCCAGAAAGTTACCTGTTCCAAATGATGCAAAGCAATTTTCCTGAAGGCTCATGTAATTTTCCTAAAATTTCTGATCATAGGTGATACTCAACCATAAAGCAATCTGTTCAGAAGAAACCAAGCTGTATGTGGTTAACAGAATCATTTGTCTGCTGCATCAAGTTTAATGAGTTAGGTATTCCTCAAATGCATCAGAAAGCAAATCGGGTACGGCAATTGGTGACAGTTTGTAAAATATCATGAAAACTTTTAAGATTCAGACTTCTAAATTACATTTTGAAGTTCTGGAACAAAAGACAGCTAGTTATTTTTCTGTCAGCTGTCTCTCAGTGGTTGGCTATAGGGTTTGAAACATTTTTTTTCTTATTCTAAATGGAAAGTAGCAATAGATTTTACTAAACTGGTCCTTCAAATAGAGCAATGGCAGATTTTTGTTAGTCAAAAGTGTTAGATGTAGACATAGACATTTTCTATCTCTTTAAAAATTTGCTGAAATTGCAGTTCATGTTGTTTCAGAAACCATTATGGAATTCAGCTGGAGTTAACTTGACTGTTGGATCTGTTTCACTTTGTATAAAATAACTGAAGATTTACTTGAGAAAGGAAGGATTTGTTATAAGATGGTTTGAGTCCTTAGCTAGTTTGTGAGATACTCAAGTTCACTCATTTCTCTCAAATTCCTGTTATTTCTCAATCATTTAAATGTTGTATAGCAATTAAATCAGCTTTAATTAGGGATACTGACTTTCAGCCTATGACCCGTCACCTCTGCCTAATCCCAGTGTATGTTTTTTTCACAATATGTTTGTAACATTTTCATGGATTCCAGTTAACTCAAATGTTCTATGTGAATAAAGCTCCATTTCCTCCATCCACGGTCTACATATGACTACATGCTACTTAGTAAATTTTGATATGGCTAAGTAAATAATTTATTTATTTATTTTTACTGTAACACTTAATTTCCAGTACTTTTATTACAATTTATGGGAATTTTAGGAGTTTCAGTTTATTAGGAATTTCTATTTGTTAGGAAAATAAATGAATCCATTTATTTTTAAATCACATCAAGCACTGTGACTAGTTTCTTTATTATGTGTTTGTGTGTTGGTTTGGCAGCCATGGTGAAACCTTAACTTCAGTAGCTGTCCTCAGAGAAGTCTCTTCCATAGTCACCACGAAGACAGTTGACTGACCCCATATAATTTTTAAAAACTAAAAGATCAAAATATTGATTTTTTTTTAATTAATAGTGTGTTACTCAATAAAGCTGATCCACAATTATGATCTATTTGTGTAAATACTATCCAGAATACCTAGTTAAGTTGTACTATGATGCGACTGGGGAAGTATTACAAAAATTTTTACCAAGGTGATTTTCCTCTATAGACAATATTGGGGGTTAATAGTATTTACCAAGTGTTAAAAAGATGTAACTTTGTACTGGGTCTGGCTGGGATGGAGCTAACTTTCCCCACAGCGGCCCATACAGTGCTGTGCTCTTATGTTCTAGCACTTGCAGCTAGAACAGCATTGGTATCACACCAGTGTTTTGTTTCTTGCTGAGCAGTGCTGGCAGAGCATTGAGACTCCCTCCAAACCCCCCAAGAGCCAGTAGGCTGGAGGTGGACAAGGTAGAAGAGGGTGGATGGGGGGAAGGTCTTTTTAGTTTATTTTCTTCGTTTCCCACTTCTCTAGCTTGTTAGTAATAGGCAATAAATTTTATTAAACTCCTGTGGTGGTTTTACTCGAGTGGGCAGCCAAGCTCCACCACAACCGCTCTCTCACTCCCCCCTCCTCAAAGAGGAAGGGGGAGAAAATACAACACCCCTGGGGCAGTCGATTCCAAGTGTACTGAATGCCCCGCCAAGTGAAAGCAAACTGTGGCCTGCATGCTGCTGCCAGAGGGATGGAGAAAAATGCATTAGCGATATCAGTTGTGGCATACCACTTGGCTGCCTTTGACTCTAGTTCACACTGGAGTTCTAGCATGTCCCACACTGCAGCACTCAGTGGTGGCGTGACTTCACTCAGGCCCCGATAGTCCACCATTAGCCTCCACTCACCATTAGACTTTCGCACTGGCCATATGGGACTATTAAAGGGTGAGTGAGTCTTGCTGATCACTCCTTGGCTCTCCAGTTGACGAATTAGCTTATGGATGGGAATCAGGAAGTCTCGGTTGGTGCGATATTGCCGTCGGTGCACAGTTGTAGTCGCAATTGGTACCTGCTGTTCTTCAATCCTCAGCAATCCTACAGCAGAAGGGTCTTCTGAGAGACCAGGCAGGGTAGAGAGCTGCTTAATCTTCTCTGTGCTCAAGGCAGCTATGCCAAAAGCCCACCGGTACCCTTTTGGATCCTTGAAGTACCTTTTCTTGAGGTAGTCTATGCCAAGGATGCACGGAGCATCCGGGCCAGTCACAATACAGTGCTTTTGCCACTCATTCCCAGTTAGACTCACTTCAGCCTCCAATACAGTTAGCTCTTGGGATCCCCCTGTCACTCCAGAGATACAGATGAGTTCTGCCTCTTGGTGGCCTGATGGCATCAGGGTACACTGTGCGCCTGTGTCCACTAGAGCTTTATATTTCTGCGGTTCCAATGTGCCAGGCCATCGAATCCACACAGTCCAGTAAATCCGGTTGTCCCTCTCCTCTACCTGGCCAGAGGCAGGGCCCCACTAGTCCTGGTTGGAGCATCTGTCAATTAATTCTTCCAAATGTGAAGCAGAGGTCTCTTCGTCAGGGTCAGGAGTAATGCTAGCCCTTCTACTGCCTCTGAGGGACTGCCCAACAGACACTGGGGCAGCAGTCCTCCTAGGGGCCTCTTTTCTTGCTGCTGTATTTTTCTGCAGTTCACATACCCGAGCAGCTAGGGCCGAGGTCGGTTCACCATCACATTTCCTCATATCTTCCCCATGGTCACATAAATAAAACCACAAGGTGCCCCGTGGTGCGCGTCCTGGATTCTCCCTTGCTTGAGCCGGAGAATGCTGGCACTTAATGGCTGAAAGATTCTTCCATCTAGGTGAGGAGGATGTGTTCTTCTAACCGTTGGGACAGTTTCTCCACGGCTGAAATGCAGGCCCATACTGGGGCAGAGAGATTTTCTTCATATTTATGAAGCTGGTTGGACACAGTATCCACTGTTGGCCCCATCCCCTCATCCCAAGTTATTGCTGCCAGTGTGCTGGCATGTGATAAGGGTGCAGCCCGTACAAACTTCCGCCACATGGATGCTGTGCACTGGATTTCATCAGGGTCTTTAGGTTTCTGTTCATGGTACAAATCACTATAAATCATCTCCAGCACAGCTAATTCCCGCAGATGCTGGAGACCTTCATCCATAGTGGCCCACTTGCCTACTTGATATACAATATCTTCCTTGGGGGGATACCTTTCTTTCACACCTGCCAGGAGTCGCCTCCAGAGGCTGAGAACCTGTGTCCCTCTCCCAATTACTCTGTCAATGACCCTTTCTCTAGAGAGGGATCCCAGCTGCTTGGCTTCATTGCCTTCTAGTTGTTGGCTATTGGTCCCAGTGTCCCAGCATCAAAGCAGCCAGGTGAGGATGTGCTCACCTGGATGACTACTGAAATCCTTTTGTATTTCTCGCAGCTCACTCAAGGATAGAGATCGAGTGGTTTCTGATTCCTTTATGATTTCCATCTCTTCTCCCTGGTGTTGTTGTGATGACACTGCTTTAGAGCTGCCTGCCTTTTCCTCTTCTCCCTCCTCCTTAGGAGGAGCTTCTTCCCTTACTAAATGAGCTGACTTCCGTTTCCATTGTTTTGTCTTGACTATAGGGGCGACTGATACCATAGATGGTTGGTCCTCTGGGATGGTCACAGTGTGTGTTATCTCGTCATCAAATTCAGAAACTTCCCCATCCCCTTGAGGGTGCTGGGCAGTGTTAATTGACATTTGATAGGCGTAAGCCAGACCCCAGCAGAGTGCAGCAAGCTGGTAGAGTTCTCTGGTATTGCCAGGGTCAGGGCATACGTCTTTCAAACATTCTACCAGTTTTCTTGGATTTTGCACTTGTTCAGGGGTGAAGTTAAGAACCATCGGAGGAGACAACTGTGAGAGGTACCTGCCCATATCCCCCCACACACTTTGTCACCCACAACTGCTTTGTCTCGGGGCAGGTCCTTGGGTGATATTCTTAATCAATTGTTTGACCTTAGGGAGGAAGAAAAACATCAGAACTAGTAATAGGAGGATAACATCCGACCAAGGGTATCCAAAATACTCAAAGGCTGCTGCAATTAGCCCACAGGGAGAGAAGAAGAAGGCACCACTCCCGATATTATTCACAAACTGACTGTTAGGGGAGAAAAAGAAGGCAGTGTAATTCTTAATATTTCCAAAAAGATAATCTCCAGGAGACCAGAATGATAACAATGCAGGGCCTGAGTACCAGACGAAACCAAAGGCCAGTATGTTACAGCACAGTATGATAAAGAAACCAAACACAGATTTCAGCATGTCCTCTGATCGGATATAGAGGAGAAAAGAGAACAGAGAACAGACTACATACAACATAGTCACACAGAAAAATATTAACAGCAAACCGAACATTGTGACTAGCAAGTATGTTAGTTGTAAATACTTTAATCAATTCTACTGTTATCTCAACCCTCGAGCCCCACGTCAAAAAGGACTGTGGTGGTTTTACTCGAGTGGGCAGCCAAGCTCCACAACCGCTCTCTCACTCCCCCGTCCTCAAAGAGGAAGGGGGAGAAAATACAACACAAAGAGCTCGAGGTTTGAGATGAGAATGATTTAATTAAAGGGAAAGGGAATGGGGGAAAAATAAACAAAAAAAAAACAACAACAAGGCTGCGCGGAAGCACAGAGAGAAAGGAAAAAAAAAGTTATTCTCTACTTCCCATCAACGAGCGATGTTCGGCCACGTCCTGGGAAGCAGGGCCTCAAAACGCATAGTGGTTGTTCAGGAGGACAGCCCCCTCCCCCACGAGAGCCCCCCTTTTTATTGCTGAGTGTGACATCAGGTGTTATGGAATATCCCTTTGGTTGGTTTATGTCAGCTGCCCTGGGTCTGTCCCCTCCCCATCACTTGCCCACCCCGAGCCTACTGGCTCTTGGGGGCTTGGAGGGAGTCCTGATGCTGTGCCAGCACTATGCAGCAATAGACACAACACTGGAGTGATACCAGTGCTGTTCCAGCTACGAGTGCAGAGCACAGCACTGTGTGGGCTGCTGCAGGGAAAGGTGACTCCATCCCAGACAGACCCAACACAACTCCCTATGCTGAGTCTGTTCTGCCTGTGACGATAATTGTTGAGTGATCTCCCTGTCCTTAAATCAAGCCCTGAGCCCTTTGCATTGTATTTTCTCCCCCTTTCCCTTTGAGGAGGGGGAGCGAGAGAGCAGTTGTGGTGGGACTCAGCTGCCCACATGAGCATAACCACCAGAGTGGCTGAACATTGCTCACTGATGGGAAGTAGAGAATAATTGTTTTCTCTCTCTCTGTGCTTCTGCATGGCCCTTGCTTGTTTTTCATCATTTTTTTCCCTTTAATTAAGTTACCTTATCAACCTGTGAGCCTCTTTTCTTTCCCCATCATACTTTCTTTCCCCCATCTTCCTTTGAGAAGGGGACATGAGAGAGTGATTTTGGTGGAGTTTAGCTGTCCATCAGGGTGAAACCACCACAAATATCTACACAGAGCAACTGATAAATGCAATTTAAAAAGGAAGAAGTTAGGACATACATATATTTGTTATTTATTAGTGCTTAGTTATCACTATAATACAAATGCATTCTTGTCTCTGTAGTCATGAGACAGATTTTTGATTCACTTTCTAAGATGATACTTGAATGAGTGAATTCTCTGTTGTTATCATAGAATCATAGAATATCCCAAGTTGGAAGGGACCCATAAGGATCATCTAGTCCAACTCCTGGCACCGCACAGGTCTACCCAAAATTTTAGACCATGTGACTAAGTGCACAGTCCAAACGCTTCTTAAATTCAGACAGGCTAGGTGCAGTGACTACTTCCCTGGGGAGCCTGTTCCAGTGTGCGACCACCCACTCGGTGAAGAATCTCTTCCTGATGTCTAGTCTAAACTTCCCCTGCCTGAGCTTGACACCATTCCCGCGGGTCCTATCACTGGTGATTAAGGAGAATAGGTCAGCGCCTGCACCTACACTCCCCCTCGCGAGGAAACAGTAGACTGCGATGAGGTCTCCCCTCAGCCTCCTCTTCTCCAGGCTGAACAGGCCAAGTGACCTCAGCCGCTCCTCATATGTCTTCCCCTCTAGGCCCTTCGCCGTCTTCATCACCCTCCTCTGGACACTCTCCAACAGTTTAATGTCCTTTCTGTACTGTGGTGCTCAGAACTGCACACAGTACTCGAGGTGAGGCCGCACCAGCGCAGAGTAGAGGGGGACAATCACTCCCCTCGACCGACTAGCAATGCCGTGCTTGATGCATCCCAGGATACGGTTGGCCCTCCTGGCTGCCAGGGCACACTGCTGGCTCATATTCAACTTGCTATCAACCACAACCCCCAGATCCCTCTCTGCGGGGCTGCTCTCCAGTGTCTCGTCGCCCAGTCTGTACGTATAGCCAGGGTTGCCCCGTCCCAGGTTCAGGACCCGGCACTTACTCTTGTTAAACTTCATGTGGTTGGTGATCGCCCAGCTCTCCAATCTGTCCAGATCTCTCTGCAAGGCCTTTCCACCCTCAGCCGAGTCCACAACTCCTCCAAGTTTGGTGTTGTCGGCAAATTTGCTCAAAACACCTTCTAGTCCTACATCCAAATCATTTATAAAAACATTGAAGAGGACTGGCCCTAAAATGGAGTCTTGGGGGACCCCACTAGTGACCATCCGCCAGCCAGATGTGGCTCCATTTACCACAACCCTTTGAGCCCTGCCCGTCACCAATTGCTCACCCATCGTATGATGTTTTTGTTTAGCTGTATGCTGGACATTTTGTCCAGTAGGATCCTATGGGAAACTGCGTCAAAAGCTTTGCTGAAATCCAAAAATATCACATCAGCTGGTTTCCCTTGATCGACTAGATGGGTGATCTTATCATAAAAGGAAATCAAATTTGTTAGGCAGGACCTACCCCTCGTGAATCCATGTTGGCTGGGACCAATGACTGCATTGTCCCCCAGGTGTGCTTCAATAACTTCAAGGATCATCTTCTCCATAATTTTACCAGGCACTGACCTGAGACTGGCAGGCCTGTAATTGCTAGGTTCTTCCTTCTTGCTATTCTTGAAAATTGGTACAACATTTGCCAGCTTCCAGTCCACTGGGACCTCTCCAGATTCCCAAGACCATGGAAAAATAATTGAGAGAGGTCCCGCGATGACGTCAGCCAGCTCTTTAAGCACCCTGGGATGAATCCCATCCGGACCCATGGACTTGTATGGATCCAGGTGGAACAGCAAATCCCGCACATGTTCAGGGTCGGTTGGGAGTTTATCATTCCCACTGTCATGGTCCTCCAGCTCAGGGTACCCTGGGTCCCGAAGTCCATCATCAGTGTTGAAGACAGAGGCAAAGAAGGCGTTAAATGTCTCTGCTTTGCCTATGTCCTTGTCTGTGAGGTGACCTTCCCCATCAAGTAGCGGACCTATGTTTTTTTTGGTTCTCCTTTTTCTGTTCACATATCTAAAAAAACCCTTTTTATTGTCTCCCACAGACATGGCCAGCTTCAACTCTAGTTGAATTTTCTCCCTACAAACGCAAACAGTGTCCCTGTATTCCTTCCACGTCGCCTGACCCTCCTTCCAGCAGCCGTACATTTTCTTTTTCTGCCTAAGCTCCAGTAGAAGATCCCTGGTCAGCCAGGCCAGCCTTCTGCCCAGCCTGCCTGACTTGCGATATTTTGGGATTGCCTGATCCTGTGCTTTTAGGAGGCAGTGCTTAAAGACTGACCAGCACTGACGGATGCCAATGCCTTCAAAAGCAGATTCCCAGGGGACCTTCCTGACTAGTTCCCTGAGCAGCCTGAAGTCTGCTTTCCCCATATCCAGGGCTGAAGTTTTGGTGGCAGTTTTCCTTCTGTCACCATAAATTTTAAACTCAGCCACTTCATGGTCACTATGGCCGAGACAGCTGCCAATTGCCACGTCCCCCACAAGACCCTCTCTGTTCTCCAGCAACAGATCTAGGAGGGCACCTTTCCTAGTTGGCTCCCTTAGCACCTGCACCAAGAAGTTATCATCTAGGTGCTTTAGGAACCTCCTGGAATTGCTTGTGTCAGCCGTGTGGTGATCCCAGTTGACGTCTGGCAAGTTGAAATCCCCCATAAGGACAAGGGGAGTTGATCTCGAGGCATCTCTTAGTTCCGCAAAGAATAATTAATCGGCGTTGTCGTCCTGGCCTGGTGGTCTGTAATAGACTCCCATAACGACATCCCCTTTATTTGTTTGTCCGTTAATCCTTACCCAGAGGCTCTCAACTTTGCCATCGCCAACTTGAAGTTCCACACAGTCCAGCCCCTCCTTCACGTACGTCGCCACCCCCCCACCTCGCCTACCCTGCCTATCCCTCCTGAAGAGCCTGTAACTATTGCGACACACCAGCCACAGGACTCATCCCACCAGGTTTCGCTTATGCCGATGATGTCGTAGCTGTGGGACTGGGCCAAGACTTCTAGCTCATCCATTTTATTCCTCATACTGCGTGCGTTTGTGTAGAAGCACTTCAAATGCGCCTCACTGCACGCAGCACCTCGTGAAGCAGACTGAAGGACCTCACTAGCACACAGTCCCTCTGATTCTAGCTCACCATCCCTTAGCTTATCACCGGCGTGCCTGGTTTTATCCCTTTCCCCCTTCGACTCTAGTTTAAAGCTCTATCTATCAGCCCCGCCAACCCCTGAGCAAAAATCCTTATCCCCCTCTGAGAGAGGCACATCCCATCTGGTGCTAGCAGGCCCAGTGTCACGTAGACCTTCCCGTGATCGAAAAACCCGAAGTTCTGCCGGTTGCACCAGTCCCGAAGCCACATGTTAATGTGACGAGTCTGCTTGTCAACATTGATCCCCCCTATTGGAAGGACAGAGGCAAACACAACCTGTGCCCCTGAACCTTTAACTAGTCGCCCTAAAGCCCTAAAGTCCCTTTTGATAGCTCTCGGACTTCTCCTTGCTACCTCGTCATTACCAGCCTGAAAGACCAGCAATGGGTAGTAGTCAGTGGGCCGTACCAGGCGAGTGACTTTCTTAGCAATGTCTCTCACCCAAGCTCCAGGGAGGCAACAGACTTCCCTGTAGGTTGGGTCTGGTCGGCATATCGGGCCCTCTGTCCCTTTCAGAAGGGAGTCCCCCATGACAATAACCCTTCTTTCTTTCTTGACAGAAGATGTAGCAATGTGGGGGGTAGGTTGCCTTGACTTAGGCACCCTCTCCAACTGGGACGGGCTTTCATCTACATCATTGTTTTGACTGACATGTTCTAGAGCTTCATACCTGTTATAGAAGGGTAGATGGGAAGGTGAGGTGGGCAGGGACAGGGCTCGCCTACCACCCCGAACAGGAACCTGCTTCCGTTCCCCCCCTTGGCCTAGGTCCCCTCCTACTGCCTGGCAGGATGAGGGAACTTTTGTCTTCTGTGTAGCAGAAGACACTTGCTCTGTGGCAGTCTGTCTCACAGAGGGTAGAGTACGCTTCCACCAGTCAGTTTCCCTCTCTGACTCCCTGATGCTCCTGAGCCTGCTCACCTCCTCCCGAAGCTCTGCCACCAGGCTGAGCAATTCTTCAGTCTGGGCACACCTCCCACAGGCATACCCCTCGCTGCTGCTGTCGGATACCGACAGAAGACTCGGGCACACCCTGCAGCCCAAGACCTGGACGGCTGCGTGTTTCCCCGAGCCCTCTGTCTGAGTAGCCACATCGGTGACTGTGGCTGGAGAGGCCGCAAGAGATGCGGAGGCCATGGTTTTCTGCCTGGTAGATACCATGGTCGGGCTCTTTGTGAGCAGGTTACAAGCACCGTTGGGAAAGACCACTGCAAAAGAGTGGCGAGGGGCCCTCCCTGCTCGCCCTGCCTGAGCGAACTGCTGTGCAAACTGCTGCGCCCTGCCCTTCTGACGCGCCATGCCCTGTTTGCCTGTCCACCGTGCCCCGCCCTTCTGACGTGCCACGCCCTGTTTGCCTGTCCTGGTTGCTCGCGCTCCCTAGGTGCTGCTTTTGAACGTCTGGGGAGGGGGCGCTGCTGGCTCCGCCTATGCCTCGTCAGCCTCCCTCACGAGGGCTGCCGGGTCCTGGCGGCTCCTTCGGCTTCTTCGAGTGGCCTCTATGTGTTGTGGTTTAGCCCGGCTGGCAGTCAAACACCACACAGCCGTTCGCTCACCCTCCCCCCTCCCTCTCCGGGATGGGGGAGAGAAACGGGAAAGTGAAGCCTGTGAGTTGAGATAAAGACAGTTTATTAAGACAGGGAAAAGAATAACAACAATAATAATAATAATAATAGTATTAATAGTAATAATGTGTACGAAATAAGTGATGCACAATGCAATTGCTCACCACCCGTTGACCGATGCCCAGCCTATCCCCGAGCAGCCGGCCCCCCCTCCACCCCGGCTAGCCACCCCTATATATTGTTCAGCATGACGTCAGATGGTATGGAATACCCCTTTGGCCAGTTTGGGTCAGCTGTCCTGGGTCTGTCCCCTCCCAGCTCCTGCTGCATCCCTAGCCTGCTCGCTAGCAGGACAGAGAGAGGCTGAAAAGTCCTTGGCTTGGTGTAAGCACTGCTCTACAACAATTAAAACATCAGCATGTTATCAGCGCTCTTCTCATTCTAATCCAAAACATAGCACCCTGCCAGCTACTAGGAGGAAAATTAACTCTGTCCTAACTGAAACCAGGACACTATGCCGAAAAAAAGCCCTGCCTGCTTCAATCCCCCGCTCCGCTGAGAAGGACCTGGTGGTCCTGGTGGACAACAGGTTAACCATGAGGCAGCAGTGTGCCCTGGTGGCCAAGAGGGCCAATGGCATCCTGGCGTGCATTAAAAGGAGCGTGGCCAGCAGGTCAAGGGAGGTGATCCTCCCCCTCTACTCTGCCCTGGTCAGGCCTCACCTGGAGTACTGTGTCCAGTTCTGGGCTCCCCGGTACAAAAAAGACAGGGATCTCCTGGAAAGAGTCCAGCGGAGGGCCACAAAGATGATATGGGGCCTGGAGCATCTTCCCTATGAGGAAAGGCTGAGAGACCTGGGTCTGTTCAGCCTTGAGAAAAGAAGACTGAGAGGGGATCTTATCAATGTGTATAAATACCTGAGGTGTGGGAGACAGAGGGATTTGGACAACCTCTTTTCAGTGGTTTGTGGGGACAGGACAAGGGGTAATGGCCAAAAACTGGATCACAGGAAGTTCTGCACCAACATGCGAAAGAACTTCTTCACGGTGAGGGTGACGGAGCACTGGAGCAGGCTGCCCAGGGAGGTTGTGGAGTCTCCTTCTCTGGAGATATTCAAGACCCTTCTGGACGCCTACCTGGGCAGCCTGCTCTAAGGAACCTGCTTTGGCAGGGGGGTTGGACCCGATGATCTCTTGAGGTCCCTTCCAACCCCTACAATTCTGTGATTGAAAACTAATAGGGAATTGCTACAGATTAATTTATTGCAATCAGGAAAAATAAATCACTGGATTTAATTGGAAAGAGGAAAATTAGTAGTTATGGACACCATTAAGTTATGTGCATACACCCATCTTTATTGCTATCTACCTGCCATCTTTATTTATCTATATATTGCATCTTGTCGTAATCTTAACTTATTGGTCTCTAGACACTACCACAGTATGAATAATAAATAATCATAAAGAGAAGGAAAGCTTATGATGCATTGTAAGTACATTCTGCAGGAATGCCTAGAGGACCTAATCAGGATGAAGGTCTCCTTGAATAAAAGACAGCTTCTACTCAATAAAACCAACACTCTAAATAGAAGAAGAGAGAGGGAGATAGAAAACAGAGAAATGAAATACTGAATTCAAACTTACGCAGCTGGCTAGAGGGAGAACTGGAAGTATGACTCAAGTTTTATCTGTTCAGCATTTCTGTCTAAGAACATGCTAAGGACATCGTGAAAAAGGCTCATTTTCTATTCATGCTCTAAAATGTGCTAAACGGCAGAGCATAATCTTGGGCTAAGTATATATCTTTCCTGCTGGATAAATTTATGGCGTGATCCCTCAAAACTGGATATTAACAAACAAAAAAAAACACAAATAGAATCATTTGTTAACTTATCTGTAATAACAAATAAATACATTTAAAAATCTCTGTACACCAAAAATGTTTGTATCGTTGAGAATTTTATTACAACTTTGAGGCCCAGGTCTCAAGTCACAGAATTCATCTCACTGCTTTTTGTACATGTGTTGGTAGGCATAGTTTAACTGTTTTCCATCAGTCTACTAAGATTTTATAATTACAGAGAATTTTCTGGGGTGTCAGAAAGAAAGATGATCCAAAATGAGCATATCCAGGGCCAAGGCTGTGCTGATAACAAGACTTGCCTGAGGGGAAGTGATTCCCTGAAGGTTTCAAGGAGATGCTTGCCACAAACCAAAACTTCATGTACCTTCAGGGAAGGTAGCATGTTGAGGCAGTCAGAGCCTGTATGTCCAGTCAGAGTTTTGCTTCTCGTAGCAACCCAGCAGCAGAAGTCCAAGAAATAAAAAACAGGCCAGGTATGAAATGTACCTTCAGTCCAGCAGAATGGCAAAGCAGAAAACTGAACATAGCTTTCAGCTCTGTCTGCAATAAAGGATGTCTTTGGAAATCAAACTATTGCCTTTCTTTTGTGTCATATGTTTTAGGCCAATTTTATTCCTCAGAAATTTGTATCCTATTTATGGAACTTATGAGCTCTCCTGAACTTTGGATGTACTGACCTTAGATTTTAGCGTACTTCTTTGAAAATAACATATTTGGCCTACCTGTGGTTTTACTTGTCTTTGGGGATTTAAAGGAATAAGTTTTTGTGCCACAAAACCAATGCCACTGAGAGGGTGATAATCTACGGAAATAACAAGAAAAGATCTATAATTTGTTTAAATAATAAGCTACATATTTCCAGTATTAACCAACTTGCTGAGTCTCCTATGCTGCAGTTAAACTTTACAATCAGGTCCAATGTTTCTTTTGCTTTACATGGACATACAGATCTAAAAAATACCTACATATTTTTCATAAAGTTCTTCAGCTAGTTTCACCATTCTTTTTGTTTCCTATGGGGTGAGATTGTGGTAGCAGCAATTGTTATTTTGATCTGTGCAAATTTAGCCATGATTTAAGTAGGTAGTGCAGACAGAAATGATATTGTGCTGCCTTATATTTGATGGGGCCTTTTCTAAGAGTTGTCCTAATAGAAATACTGTGGGTGGGGGGTTGTGAACTGGAGGAACCTTTGTAAATAACTGTCCTGGTTTCAGCTAGGACAGAGTAAATTTTCTCTTAGTAGCTGGTAGGGTGCTATGTTTCGGTTTAGGATGAGAAGAGCGCTGATAACATGCTGATGTTTTAATTGTTGTAGAGCAGTGCTTACACCAAGCCAAGGACTTTTCAGCTTCTCGCTCTGTCCTGCTAGCGAGCAGGCTAGGGATGCAGCAGGATCTGGGAGGGGACAGACCCAGGACAGCTGACCCAAACTGGCCAAAGGGGTATTCCATACCATCTGACGTCATGCTGAACAATATATAGGGGTGGCTAGCCGGGGTGGAGGGGGGGGGCCGGCTGCTCGGGGATAGGCTGGGCATCGGTCAACGGGTGGTGAGCAATTGCATTGTGCATCACTTATTTCGTACACATTATTACTATTAATACTATTATTATTATTATTATTGTTGTTATTCTTTTCCCTATCTTAATAAACTGTCTTTATCTCAACTCACAGACTTCACTTTCCCGTTTCTCTCCCCCATCCCGGAGAGGGAGGGGGGAGGGTGAGCGAACGGCTGTGTGGTGTTTAGCTGCCAGCCGGGCTAAACCACAACAGTCCTTTTGGCGCCCAACGTGGGGCTCGAAGGGTTGAGATGTCGACAGATTTGACCAGAGTGTGTTAAACTAAAATTGGTATAAGTATTCGACCTGCTTAATAGTTGCTAGTCACAATGTTGATTGCCTTAATCTCAAGTCTGCTGTGCCTGTTTCCCAAATTGAGTTTTATAGCACGTTACTTTCTGTATGTGCTCCCTGTCGCGCTGTTTATCCTTTCCGGGCCCTGGTTTAAGATCGTTATGGTACTGTGTGGTGTAACGATGGCTTATGAAATGATGAGATATCTGGTCATGACTCTAACCTGGTATTTGTACTCAGCACTGTCGTCGACTCTATACTTCGGAAACCATATCTCAGAAACTATTAGCAATTACACCTATTGCCTTTTTTCATCAGGGAGTCAATCTGTGGAGGGGACAGGGGAAGATATTTTTTCCTACTTGTTCACTCTCCCTTCCTCCTTCACCACCCTCTTATCCCCCGAGCTAGTTACGGTAGCTCTCCAAGATGTTGAATATCCTTGGGATACTCAGACCAGCATGTTCTTGTTGTTATGTCTCCTGAATGCGCTTCAGGTTTTGTTTAAGGTTAAACAACTACTTAGGAATCTCATCCGGAGATCTGTCTTGAGGCGGGATAGTTGCGAGTGGCAGGGAGTGTGGGAGGATATGGGCAGGTTTCTAGGGCAGTGGGCACCTCCAGTGTTTTGGACATTCACCCCTGAACAACTGCAAAATCCTAAAAAACTGGTAGAATGTTTGAAAAAAAGGTGTCATGACTCTGGCAGTTCCAAAGTGACACAAATCACTGTAGCGTGCTGGGGTCTAGCTTGTGCCTATCAAGCTGCAATTGATGCTACTATAAACCAGACAGACCCTGCGGCCGTTCCAGCTCCAGCTCCCGCAGCCGTTCCAGCTCCAGCTCCCGCAGCCGTTCCAGCCCCTGCAGCTGCTCCAGCTCCTGCAGCCGCTCCCACTCCTGTGGCTGGGTCAGAGAAACGAACTGTAGCAGTGCAAGTTGCCCCTGCAGAGGGTATTCCAACCCCTGTGGCAGACCCTGTGGCTGGGTCAGAGAAACGAGCCGTAGCAGTGCAAGTTGCCCCTGTAGACAAGGTGAAAAAATGGTATAGAGACTCAGGTTGTTTAGAACGCAGACAGTCTTCTGCTAGGTCTAGGTATGGAGAAGACGAGGCTGGGCCATCAAATGTGCAGGAGGATGAAGATGAGGATGAGGATGTCGAAAGATCAATGGTAATTACCCGAACCCTATACCAGCGTGAGCTACGAGATGTGCGAAAAGATTTTGGTCGCTGTATAGGTGAGCAGCTTGTCACCTGGCTGCTCCGGTGCTGGGACACCGGAGCCAATGGTGTGGAATTAGAGGGCAGGGAAGCCAGGCGGCTGGGATCCCTTGCTAGAGATGCAGGCATTGACAAAGCAATTGGAGATGGAGCACGATCTCACAGCCTCTGGAGGCGTCTCCTGTTAGCTGTGAAGGAAAGATATCCCTTCAAGGAAGAACTTGTATGTCTACCAGGCAAGTGGACCACCATGGAAAAGGGAATTCAGTACCTGAGGGAATTAGCCGTACGGGAGGTAATTTATAAGGACCTAGACGACGCACAAATATCCACAGATCCAGATGTAGTCCAGTGTACACGACCCATGTAGCAGAAGTTTTTACGGAGAGCACCATCATCATGGGCCAGCTCATTGGCAATAATAACCTGGAAAGATGATGATGAACCCACAGTGGGTGAAATGGCTAAACAACTCCGGCAGTACGAAGAAAGTCTCTCCTCTTCCTACAGGCCTGCGTCTCGGCTGTGGAGAAACTCTCTGAAGAGTTCCACCAACTTAAAGAGAGTTTATTTTCTTCCCCACCTGTACAAACCAGTGTCTCGGCTATTAGGGGTAAATGTTCACCCGTGCAAAGAAGACAATATGGTGGGTACACACCCCGCGCCACCCTGTGGTTTTACCTACGTGACCATGGAGAGGACATGAGAAAATGGGATGGAAAATCTACTGAGACCCTAGAGGCACGGGTACGTGAGTTGCAAAAGAAAACAATCGGGAGAAAGTGGTTCTCTGAAAAGTTTGCTGCTCCAACTTCTAGCAGGCAGTCTTTTAAACACAGAAACAAATATTCTGACCAGGACTAGAGGGGCCCTGCCTCCAGCCAGGGGGAGGAAAGGGACAACCGAGTTTATTGGACTGTGTGGATTCGATGGCCTGGCACGTCTGACGCACAGAAGTATAAGGCTCTAGTAGACACCGGTGCACAATGTACTCTAATGCCATCAAGCTGTAAAGGGCCAGAGCCCATCTGTATTTATGGCGTGACAGGGGGATCCCAGCAGTTAACTGTATTGGAGGCTGAAGTGAGTCTAACCGGAAATGAGTGGCAAAAGCACCGTATTGTGACTGGCCCGGATGCTCCGTGCATCCTTGGCATAGACTACCTCAGAAGAGGATATTTCAAGGACCCAAAAGGGTTCCGCTGGGCTTTTGGCATAGCTGCCTTAGAGACAGAGGACATTAAACAGTTGTCTACCTTGCCCGGTCTCTCAGAGGACCCTTCTGTTGTGGGGTTGCTGAGGGTTGAAGAACAGCAAGTGCCAATCGCTACCACAACTGTGCACCGGCGGCAATATCGCACCAACCGAGACTCCCTGATTCCCATCCATAAGCTAATTCTTCAACTGGAGAGCCAAAGAGTGATCAGCAAGACTCATTCACCTTTTAATAGTCCCATATGGCCAGTGTGAAAGTCTAATGGTGAGTGGAGACTAACAGTGGACTATCGTGGCCTGAACGAAGTCACGCCACCACTGAGTGCTGCAGTGCCGGACATGCTAGAACTCCAGTACGAACTGGAATCAAAGGCAGCCAAGTGGTATGCCACAATTGATATTGCTAATGCATTTTTCTCCATCCCTCTAGCAGCAGAGTGCAGGCCACAGTTTGCTTTCACTTGGAGGGGAGTCCAATATACTTGGAATCGGCTGCCCCAGGGGTGGAAACACAGCCCTACCATTTGCCATGGACTGATCCAGTCTGCGCTGGAGCAGGGGGAAGCTCCTGAACACCTGCAGTACATCGATGACATCAATTGTGGGGTGACACTGCAGAGGAAGTTTTCGAGAAAGGGAAGAAAATAGTCCAAATCCTTCTGAAGGCCGGTTTTGCCATAAAACAAAATAAAGTCAAAGGACCTGCACGAGAGATCCAGTTTTTAGGAATAAAATGGCAAGATGGACGTCGTCAAATCCCAATGGATGTGATCAACAAAATAACAGCTATGTCTCCACCACTAGCAAAAAAGAAACACCAACTTTCCTAGGTGTCGTGGGGTTTTGGAGAATGCATATTCCAAATTACAGTCTGATTGTAAACCCGCTCTACCAAGTAACTCGTAAGAAGAATGCTTTTGAATGGGGTCCTGAGCAAGGACAAGCCTTTGAAACAATTAAGCAGAAAATAGTTCATGCAGTAGCCCTTGGACCAGTCCGAACAGGACCAGATGTAAAGAATGTGCTCTACACCGCAGCCGGGGAGAATGGTCCCATCTGGAGCCTCTGGCAGAAAGAACCTGGGGAAACTCGAGGTCGACCCCTGGGGTTTTGGAGTCGGGGATACAGAGGATCTGAGGCCCGCTATACTCCAACCGAAAAGGAGATATTGGCAGCATATGAGGGAGTTCGATCTGCTTCGGAAGTGGTCGGTACTGAAGCGCAGCTCCTCCTGGCACCCCGACTGCCGGTACTAGGTTGGATGTTCAAAGGAAGGGTCCCCTCTACACATCATGTAACTGATGCTACATGGAGCAAGTGGGTTGCACTGATTACTCAGCGGGCTCGAATAGGAAACCCCAGTCGCCCAGGAATCTTGGAAGTGATTATGGACTGGCCAGAAGGCAAATACTTTGGGATATCATCAGAGGAGGAGGTGGTCCGTGCTGAAGAAGCCCCACTGTACAACAAGCTACCAGAAAATGAGAAGAAATATGCCCTGTTCACTGATGGGTCCTGTCGTATTGTGGGAAAGCATCGGAGATGGAAAGCTGCTGTATGGAGTCCTACACGACGAGTTGCAGAAGCTGCTGAGGGAGAAGGTGAATCGAGTCAGTTTGCAGAAGTGAAAGCCATTCAGCTGGCCTTAGATATTGCTGAACGAGAAAAGTGGCCAGTTCTCTACCTCTATACTGATTCATGGATGGTAGCAAATGCCCTGTGGGGGTGGCTACAGCAATGGAAGCAGAACAACTGGGAACGCCGGGGCAAACCCATCTGGGCTGCTGCATTGTGGCAAGATATTGCTGCCCAGGTAGAGAACCTGGTTGTAAAGGTACGCCATGTAGATGCTCATGTGCCCAAGAATCGGGCTACTGAAGAACATCAAAACAACCAGCAGGTGGATCAGGCTGCTAAGATTGAAGTGGCTCAGGTGGACCTGGACTGGCAACATAAAGGTGAATTATTTATAGCCCGATGGGCCCATGACACCTCAGGCCATCAAGGCAGAGATGCAACATACAGATGGGCTCGTGACCGAGGGGTGGACCTGACCATGGACACTATAGCACAGGTTATTCATGATTGTGAAACATGTGCTGCAATTAAACAAGCCAAACGGTCAAAGCCTCTCTGGTATGGAGGACGATGGCTGAAATACAAATATGGAGAGGCCTGGCAGATTGATTACATCACACTCCCTCAAACCCGCAACGGCAAGCGCCACGTACTTACAATGGTGGAAGCAACCACCGGATGGCTGGAAACATATCCTGTGCCCCATGCCACCGCCCGGAACACTATCCTGGGCCTTGAAAAGCAAGTCCTATGGCGACATGGCACCCCAGAAAGAATTGAGTCAGACAATGGGACTCATTTCCGAAACAACCTTATAGACACTTGGGCCAAAGAACATGGTATTGAGTGGGTGTATCACATCCCCTATCATGCACCAGCCTCTGGGAAAGTTGAACGATACAATGGACTGTTAAAGACTACACTGAAAGCAATGGGTGCTGGGACATTCAAAAATTGGGAAACACATTTGGCAAAGGCCACCTGGTTAGTCAATACTAGAGGATCTGCCAACCGAGCTGGACCTGCCCAATCAAACCTGTTACGCACTGTAGAAGGGGATAAAGTCCCTGTAGTGCACGTAAGAAACATGCTGGGGAAGACAGTCTGGGCTACTCCTGCCTCAGGAAAAGGCAAGCCCATTCGTGGGATTGCTTTTGCTCAGGGACCTGGATGCACTTGGTGGGTAATGCAAAAGAATGGGGAGGTCCGGTGTGTACCTCAAGGGGACCTAATACTGGGTGAGAATAGCCCATGAGTTGAATTATAGTATGTTAATTATCATATAACACTGTATGTCATCACTACCATGGTTGCTATATATCATAGATGAAAATGGTGATTAATTAGAAGATATTGGAAAGAGTGTAACCTGAGCATGACATAAATGGTATGGAATAAGGGGTGGATATCTGTCCTGGTTTCAGTTAGGACAGAGTTAATTTTCCTCCTAGTAGCTGGCAGGGTGCTATGTTTTGGATTAGAATGAGAAGAGCGCTGATAACATGCTGATGTTTTAATTGTTGTAGAGCAGTGCTTACACCAAGCCAAGGACTTTTCAGCTTCTCGCTCTGTCCTGCTAGCGAGCAGGCTAGGGATGCAGCAGGAGCTGGGAGGGGACAGACCCAGGACAGCTGACCCAAACTGGCCAAAGGGGTATTCCATACCATCTGACGTCATGCTGAACAATATATAGGGGTGGCTAGCCGGGGTGGAGGGGGGGCCGGCTGCTCGGGGATAGGCTGGGCATCGGTCAACGGGTGGTGAGCAATTGCATTGTGCATCACTTATTTCGTACACATTATTACTATTAATACTATTATTATTATTATTATTGTTGTTATTCTTTTCCCTGTCTTAATAAACTGTCTTTATCTCAACTCACAGGCTTCACTTTCCCGTTTCTCTCCCCCATCCCGGAGAGGGAGGGGGGAGGGTGAGCGAACGGCTGTGTGGTGTTTAGCTGCCAGCCGGGCTAAACCACGACAATAACATTGTTGTATTTGACATCCCAGAAGTCTATCACTTTCAGTTTTACAGGAAAGACTTCAAAGGCCCCTGGGGCTACTAAGTCATTAGAACCACTTAGTCCATTTTAACTTTCCTCTGTCCACCTTCAGCACTGACATGGGAGTGGAATAATTTCATCTGTTTCTTACTTCTGTATATTCTTAGGAAATACACTTGTGTATAGGTAAAAAAGACGGGATAATAAACCTTTCCCAAAGCACATGAGCACAAAACTGATATAATCTGGTAATCTAGGTGAATAGCAAAAGCACACCAGGTTCAGTCCGTTCTTAGAGCCACAAAAACATCTCGTATGATCAGCTTGCAATTATTAGGAACACATTAAAAACCTGAAACTACAATTGTTTTTGCTTTGATTTAAAAAGAAATGGCTGCCAACTGATTTTCATGTTTTATGTCATAAAAGTTCATATTTTTCAATCCTAAGAAATATGTTGAAGTTAAATTCTTTTGGTATAGAGAACACATTTTATGTCTTGACCTACTGCTTGGCTCCACACAGGCATATCTGTGGGCAACTGAATTGTACTGCAAAATTTTTGGAAGATTTTATTTTTGTCCTTATTTTATTTTTGTTTTATATCTCATTTGTAAACTGATAAGAGAGTGAACTTTAAGGAGAGTCTAAAGATAAGAATGTATTTCTGTTTTGTTTAATTTTACATGAGACTATTTTGAGAATTGCTTAATGTTACTGACAAGAGGGGGAATATGGAGTCCTTTCATTTTAATATGGTGCCAAATCTTCTTGTTCCCACTTCTGCTTCCCTCCAAACACACACTGAGTAACTTGTCCTAAACTTTGTGCAGTACTAATCAAATAGCTTTAAAAAAAGAGGCATAATTTTCCCCTTTGTTGTGACAATCCCTGGAAACACAGATTTTCCATATAGTTTCTTTTCATTGTGGTTCAAGATTATGTTAGTAATACATTAGAGTTCTCTTTTTCTACAGTGACTCATACCCCTTGTAGAAATACACAATTAGAATATAATGGTGCTTTGTACTTATGACTTTTCTTCTGTTATCCACTGACATTTTTGAAATATTATTGGGGATCAACAAGAGTTGATCACAGAATGTTGCTGCTACTGTAAGGTGATGCAGAATTTTGGATAAAGGATATTTCAGTTGCTGCATTATACAATATTGCATGTATGTGTTCATAGATTTGTATGTCAAATACATATATATATTTCAAATATGCTAATTTTGATCCTGAAAGAGCTATGCAAATAGAAGTAGAATCATTTCCATGTTTTTCTTTCACCTGTTTGTCACTTATAGATGTAGTTGTACTTTTGAAGAATTTACTGGATGGTGTGATGGACAGTCCAATATTTTTTTTAAAGACTAGTATGGTTTTGGTTGAGAGACAAGGCTACGTTTTGTTCTGTTTATATGAGTGGTACATTTTTGTTCCAATAGGAATTTATTCAGAGAAGTCCTCAGGTCAATGTCAAAATAAATGATCACAATAAATAATCCCTTCTAATATATAAAACTGCCTTTTATTTTATAAGCTGGTTGTCTTAGTTTGGAAAAGCTTATAAGATGGTAAGAAACTAGAACTGTAGACACATACAGGCATAAATAAATTTGCATACACATAAATATCCAAATTGGTGTGTCAGTATTTGTTTAAAATACAGAATGAACATTGATTAAAAAGTTAAATGGTATCTGAAGTGATAATTTTAATGCTGTCACTTTGAGTTTAATTCCACTTCAAGATAAAGCAGGAATAATGATTGTATTTTAGGCTTGGCACAAACATTCCAGTTCTGAATTTTGAGACAGAAACATTGTTTTTGTAAGTAAAAGGAGACAAAAAGGAGGAAATTCTTTCAGTATTAGACAGACCATATGTGGGCAAAATTTCAGACATTAGCACTTCATGAAAATGAAATGATTTCAGTGCACATTTAATATTTAATTGTAGTCAACAATGAGAACAATTTCCAAGTGGCAGTGGATGTGATCATTTTCTGGGATAAATGGATAAGAGCAATTTACACTCTGTACAGTCTTTGGCAATATCACAGAGAGTTAATGCAAGTAGAGTGGCAGGAAAGGAAGCATGACATAGTGTGGCAAACTGGACAGCCTCCAAGATGCTCATTAGCCATGTGACTAATCTTAAAATGAATACATAATGCAAAAGAGATGTGAAAGCAGCTTCCTGTTTTGGTGAGATATCACCACATGAGATTGTGTCAAATGAGCAGTTGAGGGCATTAAGGCTGTGTCAATGTCACACTGTAATTGAAATGGGTGTGGGATGGGAGGCGCTTTAGCATTAAGCACATGAATTTCCATGAGGTTTCCTGATGAAGTAATGCATTCACCAAAGCATTAAATAAAACGCATTTAAACTCATCTTTAATAAGATGATAGAAATGTGTGGGAAATGTGTGGGTGAATTTGGGAAAGAAGATATGATGTGACTGAAAAGCATATATAATGCATAGAAAAAATGTATAACAAGGAATATATCTGTTTTCAAGGTACAGTAATGGAAAAGCAAGGGAAATACAACCTCATTAGTAATGGCAGAGTAAAAGAAGACAAAGATGGGGCACAATTATTGTACCAGGAGAAGGGCATCTTGCTACAAAAGTACTATTACAATTCATTTTTTAGGGTACATATACAGTGATAGATCATTTCTAAAACAAGTATATGTTTATACTCCATCCCTAATTTCTTTCTCATTCTTGTTTTTCCATGGAAGGTAAAATGTCCGGATTGGACTGAGCAAGCTGCAATTGGATTTGAGCTCTGAAATTATTTTTTCTTTTGGAAAATTCATATGATTGATAGCTAAATAGTCATCATAGTCTTTCATTCATCATTTTCCATAGATTTATTAGTCATATCTGAGACTGGATAAACAACTCATTTAAAATGATCTGGAATTAGTACAATTTGTCTCCAAAGATGTCTCCAAGGGTATTCAAACTGATTGTGTAGACCTATCTAAATAACCTATGTTTGTGTTCCATATTCATCATCATATAAAATGACAAATGGAGAATATATAAGAATATTGGTGCATGCATTTGAACCATATTCCTAAACTTGTGTTTTATTACTAGTTTTATTTTTCTGTCTGTTGGTATTATCTGCATAATGTGTCACAGTAAGGTTTTAATACTCTGTATAAAGCATTTTTAGTTACATGGATGAAGATGGGAAAACAGAAATTATGCCTACTATGCTGGGACTGAGCTCCAGATTCAGGAACCTAAAGTGTCTACATGTGATCTGTGTATCTTGGTTCTGGTTATGTGGGATTAAGGGAGATTTAGGTCTTTGCTTAATTCCTTTATTACAGGCTTCTGGAACCATTTGACATGTCTCACAATATCCTGCCTCGTTTCAATTTCCTGATCCAGAAGGCTGTGAGTTTCCTACAGATTTTGTGTCATTGTCATCTCCCCTCCCGGATGTAACACAGGACCTGCAGGGGACCAGAAACCTTCTAGTCCAGGAGTCGAGTGCCAGGCAAGATACCTCAGAGCACATCAAATAACGAGGGTCATCTACATGTGGGCAACTGAATAGCTTCTATAGTACTACTAAATGTAAGGGGATTTTAGGTACCTTGAATGTCGATGCGTATTTTGTAGCTGTCTAAATGTAGATGCCTGAATCTGAATCACAGTACCTTCCATGACAGCCTGTAAGAACAAGGGTCGTCAGAGATCCTGATGATATCTCTGGGTGTATGGATAGCTGTCCTGCAGTGAAGGGAGGGAAATGGACAGTAGGATTTGTTAAGCAGAACCCTTGTTATGATGGAAAAGAAAGGAGATGGCACATGCCTGGCAGCACAGGTGCTCCCACTGGAATATTGAAAAAGAGTCAGGAATAGAAAAGAAGGGAGTAGTTTTAAAGAAATGAAGAATGAGAGAAGTGCTCATTTAGTTTAGATTTCAATAAGGCAATGAAATACCTTTTCCTTACTGCTGTTATTATATCCTGCCATGAAGGGAAATAGAAATTCTTTGAAGCCACAGAGGATGGAGACTGGAATATCATAGCAGATCTGGTATGGAATACCCCTTTGGCCAGTTTGGGTCAGCTGTCCTGGGTCTGTCCCCTCCCAGCTCCTGCTGCACCCCTAGCCTGCTCGCTGGCAGGACAGAGCGAGAAGCTGAAAAGTCCTTGGCTTGGTGTAAGCACTGCTCTGCAACAATTAAAACATCAGCATGTTATCAACACTCTTCTCATCCTAATCCAAAACCTAGCACCCTACCAGCTACTAGGAGGGAAATTAACTCTGTCCTAGCTGAAACCGGGACACCTTGATAAGCCAGTTATTCAGTCCTAAACAGTTTGCACGTAAGAAAGAACCAAAGCAACCAGTTAAATTCTCTGTCTGTATTTGAGATGAATTGTATCTAAAATCTTGGACACACACTTAATGTCTACTGCCTCTTTGTCACATTTGTATTTTCTTAGAAATGCAACTCATTATGCAATCATTTGAGGTGTGTACACCAGGTGACAGCTCACTGTCACTTAGCATTTTCAGAGACTTGGGAAATAGTGCTTAATCCTGTAATTTTCTTTTGCTAATATCTGTGATATAAACAGTAGCAGACAGGCAAATGCAGTCTGTCTTTCTAGGGAGTCAGTGGTCCAGAGAGATGTTCCTATGCATGTCATTTTCCCCCTATCATTTCACCAAACACCTGATCAGAAGTGGAAGGTTAATCAGAATGCCTTCACTAGCATTTAGGCCTGCAGCCTAGTCTTGGGAATGCAGTTATCTGTCTGTGTCCATCACTCATGCTCTGCCCTCCTCCCAGCCTTATTGGCTCTCTGGCATTCATCTGACAGCTTTGCAAGCTGATACAAGAGTAGTCCAGGACTAAGCTACGCCACTACAGGATAGTTGTTTGCCAGGTTAGTGAGTTGAATCATTTTCGTAAACAATTGAGAAAGCTCCAGAAGTGGCACAAAGGATGGTGTAGAACCATGTGTGGGGAAATGGCAGGCTAAGTGGGGATGAAAGAGGAGAAAATAAATCTTTTCCTTCTGGGACAGGCAAGCTGTGACAACTGAGTCAGCCACCTCATGCAGAGTCACTCTTGGACACCAGCCTGTGAGCCAATATTGCTTCCCAAGTTGATCTCTGTTCACAAGGATGATAGGGGTAATTACTTGTGCCAAAAGGGTAGGTGGATTCAAAAATCATTTAGAGGGAAAACCATTGGAGGGAAAAAAATCTGTCAAAGGCTATTAAAAACAAAAATTATGCTTCCAGTTTAGAAGGACTCCTGATGTGCGAATATCTGGAAGTTAAGAGAGGATACCAAACAAAAAGAAAAAAATCACTGTGTGAGATTTCTTGGGCTATTGGTCAATCTCCAAAAGATGCAAATGGATTAGATGGACTGTTGATCTTCTATGGCTCTACTCTTTATATTCTCATTTAGAGCTTTTACCTGCTGTGAATGACCTTAATTGATGGTCTGGCCCATGATCTGGCTTCCCTTTCTCCCCTGTCTCATAAAGCAAGCAAATGGATGAACAACGCTATTTATTTCCCAGACATCTCTGCCCGACATCTGCCTACCATGGCTGGAACAGGTGAGAGAAGTGTTTCTGCTGTGTGGTGCCATGCTGCTTGGTCACATGAAAAAAAGCACCACTACCCCTTAACTGCTAATTTTTCATACTTATCATCTATCCTCCATTAACTCTCTTTGTGTCAGAATTAAGATAATATTCCTGCCTTGACCATGTGTTCTCTTCCACTGAGAAAAGTGTCGATGGAGGATCAAAGCACAGTTTATAACCCTTCTATTCCTCCTAGACACCTGCTAGTGTAATTGTGTACCTGCTAAACACAGAAGAAAAGTAATCAAAAACTGTATATAACAGTGTGCCCTTGTAATTGCTATTCTCGAGCACTGGTTAGCTAGATTAAAATTTAGGAAGGAAAAAAAAACCCTTTTCTTATAACTGTGACAGTATCAAAACATTTCTGAGGTATATTCTATAATAATAATAATAATGACATGATTTGATTAGAATTCTTTGATAATATCTAGAGTCTAGAAAGAGTCAGTCAAGGATAGAAATGATTATAAAATATTTTTGGCTGTTCTACACAAAATAGGCTTTTTTGTTTGTTTGTTTTGCATCGCTTCATATAGGCTAAAGACGTATCTCAGCAACTGGTGATTCAGCAAACTATTTGACTACATCCAACAAACCTTACCTCACTCTGCTTTGATTCACCGAGTATTCTAATTGATTCATCTAAGAAACTGGAGTGGCAAAAGGAGTTGGAGAGTCCTTTTTCTTATCATAGAAGAGCATTTTCTCAGAGGTGAGGTCTTCAGGCCTCCCTTAAGGCTTACAGTGATACTCCAAACACTGGCGTATCATAGAAAATTGTGACAGTGGTTCCTCTTTGGGTTCTCAGAGACTGTAGGGCTCTGAGTAGAGTTTCATATACACACCTTCATTGGATTAAGCCACTCATGTAATCAGGAGAATTCAGCTCCTAGCCTGTATATCTAGCCTGGGCTTAAGTGTGAGTAAAGTGTCCATCTGGTTGGTGAAATGAAGGCGGGAGAGTTCGTATGTTCATCCAGAGCTATAATCCACAGTGAAGTCACAGGCAGGTTTTGGTCTCTAATTTAAAACATAATGTACAGGAGTACATGAGAACATGATTCATTTCACCCTAACATCTACATCTCAACTTGCTCAGTTGGATAGTATTCTCAAATGTCAAATACTGTAATGAAAGCCTAGGTTCTTAGGGCTAAAGCAGGGTGGAATGCCTCCTATCCTAGTCAAAATTAGGTGGCAATTGAGGAGATTCAATGGTCCTGGAAGTGACATGACTAATGCTGTAGTGAACACCTGAGTCATTCTGAGGCTTTATCCCAGTGGTTCTGTGATAGGTATCACACCTCATATAGTGATGATAATTATGATTAGGACCATGAAGAAGAAGCTGAACTGAGACTTGCATTGCCTCAAATAGGATCATCATGTATAAAATTTGCTTTCATGTTTCCTGTATATCATGATTTGTAAAAACAACCCTTAAATGACTTTTTGAAATTGGAAAAGACGCTTATGCTATGGTTTGCTAAAGGTGGATGATTCATCTCACTCAATTCAAAATTCTTCAACATGAGACAAATGTCTCCATTAACCTTTCTTTCATGGAAGCTAGCAGCCATCTACACCTTACTAAATCCAAGGCACCATCCATGCTAATAACCATGCAGATGCAGTCAACTTGTTAATTACTCCCCTTGAAATGACAAGAAGTGAATTAGTAGCTGTTAGATCCTCCCACTCAGTAGCATAGTCACGGACTTGAAAGTGTAGTGAAATTGCTACCTGCTATTCTTGTTCCCCAAGATAAGGGTACTTGGACTCCTGTTAATTATCATGTTTTGATTAAACAGGAGTACTTTGTTCACTTTGTTCATGTACATTCCATCTTTGAAGTAAATGCCATTTTTCTGGAAGCAGAGAAAGTAATGATATTCTTTTATTAAATATTAGTAGCATTATCTATACTGCAACAGTAAAGCAAGTGCTACAGCAAAGGTTTGTCTGAGGTATCTTTAACCCTGTTTTGCAAAAATACCAATATTTGCAAGAAATCATATTTTCTCTTCTAGAGCTGGATCTGAGAGAAATATTTGTCACTCAGGTGAATAAACTTATTCACACAGATGAGACAACACATAAGCAAAATATCCTTTATAATTATTTATACAAATTTAGTCACTTCTGTGCATATTTGTTTGCATATTAAAATCAAAAATGGTGGCCTTAATGATAACAGCATTTGCATCTTGACTAATAGTTTACTGCACTGGGACAAATTATTCAGTTAGACTTCAGTCTTTTATCCAAATCTCTGCTGTATCCTAGCCTCTCTGCAAAAAAACATCATCATTTATAGGGGGTGACATATTCTATATCCAGGAGAATCCTACATTTCACAGGATGTTGTTATTAAAGAATGCAATCAGCTTCTCCATCAATATATCTATGAGAAAGGACACATTGTTTTCTAGTCTTCATATTGGTTAGATGTAGTGTAATTAGAAGTTGATCATACTCTTATGATTCTGTTTTTCATGGGCTGTTGTGAACATGTATTTTGCTTTTATTAATTTCATTTTAAGGGGAAAAATGCATACCTGTAACTAGAAAATAAAATAAAAATAACCTATGCTTCTATAGCAGAAGACACTCATATTGGACTTTTTTTAAAAAAAAGTCTTCTTGCACATTTGGGTACTCTGTTTTACATGTCTCTCCATGCTTGTATATGTAGGTACACACGTATCGATGCACACACCTGTGAAAAGACACATGGATATTTTATGTATGTATGTCTAATCTTCCTATAATGGCACAACATGGGAAAAGATAAATATCAGTATTTAGTGTAGAAGGATCTGTTGACTTCAGAATCTGTTGTATCGGAATATTGAGTCAGAACTGAAGCAAAAGACCTGTAATATATCCAACTCAGCAATGTGAAAGTGTTCACTTTATGGAGGACAAGTAGTGGCGGAGAACTTACAGATCTATTCCTTGTTGTTCTATTTGTGTCTGAAGAAAGAGTTTCCATCTGTGGGTTTGGAAAGGCAGTGGCCATCCTTTTTGCGTGCTGCAAACCTTCAGGAAGATTCTACTGCCTGGAATGAAGTTGTTTCTTGCAATCACTTGTATAGGAGGGAGCAGGCAACTTGTACAGCTAATACCAACCTAAGCAAAAATCTGAAAGATCTGACAAAACAAAAACAAATAACAGCATAGTGTCATATGCAGGTCAATACTAAGAAATAAAAAGCAGCAGTACTGGAAAGGACAATCTGAAGTATTTTTAATTACTGGTATAACAGAACTGTGCACCACCAGGAGAAACTGAAAATAGGATATTTAAGTACCGTAGTTACTAGTCTGTTGTTGTATGTACATGCCCAATTTTCTAACTTGCCTCATTTTAAAGGATGCTGCTATCTACATGAGTATTTTCAAAATACAGGGCAATCAAATCTGTCAGTTCTACTCTTCTAAGCCATTCATTGCTTATTAGGTGTGCAAAGCTCATAGGAAGACAAGCTCTGTGACTTGGTGTCTGTCCTGGTTTCAGCTAGGATAGAGTTAATTTCCCTCCTAGTAGCTGGCAGGGTGCTATGTTTTGGATTAGGATGAGAAGAGTGCTGATAACATGCTGATGTTTTAATTGTTGTAGAGCAGTGCTTACACCAAGCCAAGGACTTTTCAGCTTCTCGCTCTGTCCTGCTAGCGAGCAGGCTAGGGATGCAGCAGGAGCTGGGAGGGGACAGACCCAGGACAGCTGACCCAAACTGGCCAAAGGGGTATTCCATACCATCTGACGTCATGCTGAACAATATATAGGGGTGGCTAGCCGGGGTGGGGGTGGGGGCCGGCTGCTCGGGGATAGGCTGGGCATCGGTCAACGGGTGGTGAGCAATTGCATTGTGCATCACTTGTTTCGTACACATTATTAGTAGTAGTACTATTATCATTATTATTATTATTATTATTATTTTCCTGTCTTAATAAACTGCCTTTATCTCAACCCACAGGCTTCACTTTCCCTTTTCTCTCCCCCATCCCAGAGAGGGAGGGGGGAGGGTGAGCGAACGGCTGTGTGGTGCTTAGCTGCCGGCCGGGTTAAACCACAACAGTCCTTTTGGTGCCCAACGTGGGGCTTGAAGGTTTGAGATATCGACAGATTTGACCAGAGTGTGTTAAACTAAAATTAGTATAGGTATTCGACCTGCTTAATAGTTGCTAGTCACAATGTTGATTGCCTTAATCTCAAGTCTGCTGTGCCTGTTTCCCAAATTGAGTTTTATAGCAAGTTACTTTCTGTATGTGCTCCCTGTCGCGCTGTTTATCCTTTCCGGGCCCTGGTTTAAGATCGTTTTGGTACTGTGCGGTGTAACGATGGCTTATGATATGATGAAATTTCTGGTCATGAGACTAATCTGGTATTTGTACTTAGCAATGTCGTCGACTCTATACTTCGGAAACCATATCTCAGAAACTCTTAACAATTACACCTATTGCCTTTTTTCGTCAGGGAGTCAATCTGTGGAGGGGACAGGGGAAGATATTTTTTCCTACTTGTTCACTCTCCCTTCCTCCTTCACCACCCTCTTATCCCCCGAGCTAGTTACAATAGTTCTCCAAGATGTTGAATATCCTTGGGATACTCAGACCAGCATGTTCTTGTTGTTATGTCTCCTGAATGCGCTTCAGGTTTTGTTTAAGGTTAAACTACTTAGGAATCTCATCCGGAGATCTGTGTTGAGGCGGGATAGTTGCGAGTGGCAGGGAGTGTGGGAGGATATGGGCAGGTTTCTAGGGCAGTGGGCACCTCCACTGTTTTGAAATTCACCCCTGAACAACTGCAAAATCCTAAAAAACTGGTAGAATGCTTGAAAAAAGGGTGTCATGACTCTGGCAGTTCCAAAGTGACACAAATCACTGTGGCGTGCTGGGGTCTGGCTTGTGCCTATCGAGCTGCAATTGATGCTACTGTAAACCTAGTGACAGACCCTGCGGCCACTCCATCCTCTGCAGCCACTCCAACCCCTACGATGGACCCTGCAACCCCTCCAGCTCCCGCGGCGCCTCCAGCCCCCGCAGTCCCTCCAACCCCTGTGATGGGCCCAGCGGTCGTTCCAGCTCCTGTGACAGGCCCTGCGGTTGTTCCAGCTCCTGTGACACATCCTGCTGTTGTTTCAGCTCCTGTGACCAGCCCAGCGGTTGTTCCAGCTCCTGTGACAGGCCCTGCGGTTGTTCCAGCTCCTGTGACAGGCCCATCAGTCACCCCAGCTCCTGTGACAGGCCCGGCGGTTGTTTCAACCCCTGTGGCAGGCCCTGTGGCTGGGTCAGAGAAACGAGCTGTAGCAGTGCAAGTTGCCCCTGTAGACAAGGTGAAAAGATGGTATAGAGATTCAGGTCATTTAGAACGCAGAGAATCTTCAGCTAAGACTAAGTATAGAGAAGACGAGGCCGGGCCATCAGAGGAACAGGATGACGACAATGAAGATGTCGAAAAAGCAACAGGAACTACCCGAAACCTACACCCGCATGAGCTACGAGATGTGCGAAAAGATTTTGGTCGCTGTAGAGGTGAGCAGCTTGTCACCTGGCTGCTCCGGTGCTGGGACACCGGAGCCAATTGTATGGAATTAGATGGCAGGGAAGGCAGGCGGCTGGGATCCCTTGCTAGAGATGCAGGCATTGACAAAGCAATTGGAGATGGAGCACCACCTTATAGCTTCTGGAGGTGTCTCCTGTCAGCTGTGAAGGAAAGGTATCCCTTCAAGGAAGAACTTGTATGTCTACCAGTCAAGTGGACCACCATGGAGAAGGGAATTCAGTACCTGAGGGAATTAGCCGTACGGGAAGTAATTTATAAGGACCTAGACGACGTACAAATATCCACAGATCCAGATGAAGTCAAGGGTACACGACCCATGTAGCAGAAGTTTTTACGGAGTGCACCCTCATCATGGGCCAGCTCATTGGCAATAATGGCCTGGAAAGAGGATGAGGAACCCACAGTGGATGAATTGGCTAAACAACTCCGGCAGTATGAAGAAAGTCTCTCCTCTTCCCTACAGGCCTGTGTCTCAGCTGTGGAGAAACTTTCTGAAGAGGTCCACCAAAAAGGAAAAAGGGGTTCCCTGAAAATCTTGCTGCTCCAACTTCCAGCAGGCAGTCCTTCAGACACAGAAAGAAGATTCTGACCAGGACTAGAGGGGCCCTGCCTCCAGCCAGGGGGAGGAAAAGGCCAACCGAGTTTATTGGACTGTGTGGATTCGATGGCCTGGCACGTCTGACGCACAGAAGTATAAGGCTCTAGTAGACACCGGTGCACAGTGCACTCTAATGCCATCAAGCTATAAAGGGCCAGAGCCCATCTGTATTTATGGCGTGACAGGGGGATCCCAGCAGTTAACTGTATTGGAGGCTGAAGTGAGTCTAAGCGGAAATGAGTGGCAAAAGCACCGTATTGTGACTGGCCCGGATGCTCCGTGCATCCTTGGCATAGACTACCTCAGAAGAGGATATTTCAAGGACCCAAAAGGGTTCCGCTGGGCTTTTGGCATAGCTGCCTTAGAGACAGAGGACATTAAACAGTTGTCTACCTTGCCCGGTCTCTCAGAGGACCCTTCTGTTGTGGGGTTGCTGAGGGTCGAAGAACAGCAAGTGCCAATCGCTACCACAACTGTGCACCGGCGGCAATATCGCACCAACCGAGACTCCCTGATTCCCATCCACGAGCTAATTCGTCAACTGGAGAGCCAAGGAGTGATCAGCAAGACCCATTCACCTTTTAATAGTCCCATATGGCCAGTGCGAAAGTCTAATGGTGAGTGGAGACTAACAGTGGACTATCGTGGCCTGAATGAAGTCACGCCACCACTGAGTGCTGCAGTGCCGGACATGCTAGAACTCCAGTACGAACTGGAATCAAAGGCAGCCAAGTGGTACGCCACAATTGATATTGCTAATGCATTTTTCTCCATCCCTCTAGTAGCAGAGCGCAGGCCACAGTTTGCTTTCACTTGGAGGGGAGTCCAATATACTTGGAATAGGCTGCCCCAGGGGTGGAAACACAGCCCTACCATTTGCCATGGACTGATCCAGTCTGCGCTGGAGCAGGGGGAGGCTCCTGAACACCTGCAGTACATCGATGACATCATTGTGTGGGGTGACACTGCAGAGGAAGTTTTTGAGAAAGGGAAGAAAATAGTCCAAATCCTTCTGAAGGCCGGTTTTGCCATAAAACAAAATAAAGTTAAAGGACCTGCACGAGAGATCCAGTTTTTAGGAATAAAATGGCAAGATGGACGTCGTCAAATCCCAATGGATGTGATCAACAAAATAACAGCTATGTCTCCACCAACTAGCAAAAAGAAAACACAAACTTTCCTAGGTGTCGTGGGGTTTTGGAGAATGCATATTCCAAATTACAGTCTGATTGTAAACCCGCTCTACCAAGTAACCCGTAAGAAGAATGCTTTTGAATGGGGCCCTGAGCAAGGACAAGCCTTTGAACAAATTAAGCAGGAAATAGTTCATGCAGTAGCCCTTGGGCCAGTCCGAACAGGACCAGATGTAAAGAATGTGCTCTACACCGCAGCCGGGGAGAATGGTCCCACCTGGAGCCTCTGGCAGAAAGAACCTGGGGAAACTCGAGGTCGACCCCTGGGGTTTTGGAGTCGGGGATACAGAGGATCTGAGGCCCGCTATACTCCAACCGAAAAGGAGATATTGGCAGCATATGAGGGAGTTCGATCTGCTTCGGAAGTGGTCGGTACTGAAGCGCAGCTCCTCCTGGCACCCCGACTGCCGGTACTGGGTTGGATGTTCAAAGGAAGGGTCCCCTCTACACATCATGCAACTGATGCTACATGGAGCAAGTGGGTTGCACTGATTACTCAGCGGGCTCGAATAGGAAACCCCAGTCGCCCAGGAATCCTGGAAGTGATTATGGACTGGCCAGAAGGCAAGTACTTTGGGATATCATCAGAGGAGGAGGTGGTCCGTGCTGAAGAAGCCCCACTGTACAACAAGCTACCAGAAAATGAGAAGAAATATGCCCTGTTCACTGATGGGTCCTGTCGTATTGTGGGAAAGCATCGGAGATGGAAAGCTGCTGTATGGAGTCCTACACGACGAGTTGCAGAAGCTGCTGAGGGAGAAGGTGAATCGAGTCAGTTTGCAGAAGTGAAAGCCATTCAGCTGGCCTTAGATATTGCTGAACGAGAAAAGTGGCCAGTTCTCTATCTCTATACTGATTCATGGATGGTAGCAAATGCCCTGTGGGGGTGGCTACAGCAATGGAAGCAGAACAACTGGCAGCGCAGGGGCAAACCCATCTGGGCTGCTGCATTGTGGCAAGATATTGCTGCCCGGGTAGAGAACCTGGTTGTAAAGGTACGCCATGTAGATGCTCGTGTGCCCAAGAATCGGGCCACTGAAGAACATCAAAACAACCAGCAGGTGGATCAGGCTGCTAAGATTGAAGTGGCTCAGGTGGACCTGGACTGGCAACATAAAGGTGAATTATTTATAGCCCGATGGGCCCATGACACCTCAGGCCATCAAGGTAGAGATGCAACATACAGATGGGCTCGTGACCGAGGGGTGGACCTGACCATGGACACTATAGCACAGGTTATTCATGATTGTGAAACATGTGCTGCAATTAAACAAGCCAAACGGTCAAAGCCTCTTTGGTACGGAGGACGATGGCTGAAATATAAATATGGAGAGGCCTGGCAGATTGATTACATCACACTCCCTCAAACCTGCAACGGCAAGCGCCACGTACTTACAATGGTGGAAGCAACCACCGGATGGCTGGAAACATATCCTGTGCCCCATGCCACCGCCCGGAACACTATCCTGGGCCTTGAAAAGCAAGTCCTATGGCGACATGGCACCCCAGAAAGAATTGAGTCAGACAATGGGACTCATTTCCGAAACAACCTTATAGACACTTGGGCCAAAGAACATGGTATTGAGTGGGTGTATCACATCCCTTATCATGCACCAGCCTCCGGGAAAGTTGAACGATACAATGGACTGTTAAAGACTACACTGAAAGCAATGGGTGCTGGGACATTCAAAAATTGGGAAACACATTTGGCAAAGGCCGCCTGGTTAGTCAATACTAGGGGATCTGCCAACCGAGCTGGACCTGCCCAATCAAACCTGTTACGCACTGTAGAAGGGGATAAAGTTCCTGTAGTGCACGTAAGAAACATGCTGGGGAAGACAGTCTGGGCTACTCCTGCCTCAGGAAAAGGCAAGCCCATTCGTGGGATTGCTTTTGCTCAGGGACCTGGATGCACTTGGTGGGTAATGCAAAAGAATGGGGAGGTCCGGTGTGTACCTCAAGGGGACCTAATACTGGGTGAGAATAGCCCATGAGTTGAATTATAGTATGTTAATTATCATATAACACTGTATGTCATCGCTACCATGGTTGCTATATATCATAGATGAAAATGGTGATTAATTAGAAGGTATTGGAAAGAGTGTAACTTGAGCATGACATAAATGGTATGGAATAAGGGGTGGATATCTGTCCTGGTTTCAGTTAGGACAGAGTTAATTTTCCTCCTAGTAGCTGGCAGGTGCTATGTTTTGGATTAGAATGAGAAGAGCGCTGATAACATGCTGATGTTTTAATTGTTGTAGAGCAGTGCTTACACCAAGCCAAGGACTTTTCAGCTTCTCGCTCTGTCCTGCTAGCGAGCAGGCTAGGGATGCAGCAGGAGCTGGGAGGGGACAGACCCAGGACAGCTGACCCAAACTGGCCAAAGGGGTATTCCATACCATCTGACGTCATGCTGAACAATATATAGGGGTGGCTAGCCGGGGTGGAGGGGGGGGCCGGCTGCTCGGGGATAGGCTGGACATCGGTCAACGGGTGGTGAGCAATTGCATTGTGCATCACTTATTTCGTACACATTATTACTATTAATACTATTATTATTATTATTATTGTTGTTATTATTTTCCCTGTCTTAATAAACTGTCTTTATCTCAACTGACAGGCTTCACTTTCCCGTTTCTCTCCCCCATCCCAGAGAGGGAGGGGGGAGGGTGAGCAAACGGCTGTGTGGTGTTTGGCTGCCAGCCAGGCTAAACCACAACAACAATAAATAATGTCCTCAGTTTTTATCAACAGTGGAATTTCCAGCAATTTTATCCCTCTTTTCTCATTGTAATTTATCAGCAAACAAGCTTTTCCTTGCATGAATCTCTTTATTATTCAAAATCTCCATAAAGATAAGAATGTAGTTTATTTTAGAGATTGTTCATCAGTTTTGCTCCAAGACTATTATAAAGAATACTGGCTCATCATAATTTGCAATTCATGCTGCTCAATGGTTTGCATCACTCACAAGTTTCTGGTACTGCTCCTTGTTTATTTCCCCCTTAAGAGACTGATAAGCAGGAGCTGAAGCAGACGCAGACATGCATGTCCCTACTGCTGGGACTGAGGGATATACTGCCCTATCAGGCTCCCGTCTCATTTTGGGAAGCCTCACAATGGAGATTACCAGCCAATTCCCCCTATTTTCTAAGCTGATGAGGATTCAGATAAAAGCAAGGAAAGTATTTACCCATGAACAAATTCTTGTTATTGAAGTAAATGAAAGATCATTACATACATCAGTGCCTTCAGTGTGAAAACCAGCACTGGGCTGGTTGCTGGTGGAACTGCCAGGGAGCACAGGGGGGCTGGCTGCTCAGAATAGAATCACAGAGCCATGGAATCATCAAGGTTGGAAAAGATCTCTAAGATAATCTGGTCCAATCGTTCACCTACCACCAATATTGCCCACTAAACCATGTCCCTAATTACCATGTCTACCCTTTCTTTAAACACCTCCAGGGACAGTGACTCCACCACTTCCCTGGGCAACCTGTTCCAATGCCTAACCACTCTTTCTGAGGAGAATTTTTTCCTAATTTCCAACCTTACTCTGTAAGGGCAGGGGGGCCAGGAGCCAAGCATCATAACAAGGCTGCAGAAGAGCAGCTTTGCCAACATGGGGTAGTCCCACAGCACCCGAGGGAGGTGAGCAGAGCAGAGCCAGTGACCGGAAAAAGGGCTGGATAAGTCCAGGCCTTCACGTGAGTCCGTGGTGAAGAGGTGAGTCTGAGGTGCAACCAGGAAGACAAGCCAGCAAGTCAGAATCAGGTCTGTTGGCAGCAACCACCATCAACCACAGTCCAGCAGTCAGGCAAGCCCTTAGAGATGAGGCAGGTCTGAGATTAAGATCAGCAGAGTATGCGACATTCTGGGCACGGACACGGCTGCCACACCACTGCAGCACAGCTCAGGCAGGGACCCAGGGTGAGAACCCCAGCCTAAAAGCCATTTCTGAGCACTGGTCAGGGGAGAACCCACTGAAGCTTCTTAGCACAGCTTCATGGAAGAGCAATCTTCAAGGCTGGGTGTCTGTGCCATTTTCTAACCTAGCTCTGTATCCAGGCAAACCCAGAAATGAAGACAGATGTACTTAGGGACCTGACAGTGACAAGGCAGAACTCAGTGATGGTATTTCAGATCTCTGGTGTAGTAAATAAGAGCAACAATCAATGTATTAACACTGCTAAATTTATTGGAGACAAAGTCACTATATAGTGCACTTGTTCACACATGAAAAGGAGCAAGATCAGGCCTGTTCTAGTAGTATTTTGTGGTTTCACAAACATTTCAAGTGCATCTTCTGTATGATATCTGAAACAACCTAATAGGAAGTCTTGTATCAACAAATTATGGATAAGTTAAAGGTAAAACCAGATTCCAAGGGGGGATAATGTACCAATCCCAACTTGCTGATCAGTTTTTGAAGTTCTGTAGTTCTTCAATGAATGTAAAATTAGAAGCAGATTGTTTTATCATTTTACATATCCACTTTCAATTCATGAAGATTTTTAATGTGCAAGTATTGTAGATGAGGAGACTTCTTAGAGCATTGTATAACCAGCTGTACCTAAGTTAGATTTCAGCTGGTAAAAGAATCCTAACCATTTGAAGTCAGATCATCTTTCTCCTCTCTGTTTTTAAACTTATTTAATACAGTTGACTGTGAATGGTCCAAGTTGTACATTCTAGCTACAGTAAGTACTCATCTAGAATGTGAGTACTGGGGCAACTGGGCTGAATAATAAGCAGGTCTGTTGAAAGCAAACATTATGGTTATGCTTTCAACATTTGTAATGTTTTGGACAGTTTCCATTTTTATTGGCAATTAATACCTATGTCTGAATCAAAATCTTTGCTAAGAAGCTGTAACTTCTGTTTTATATAGCAGTGATTTTATTTTCATTCAGTGTCAAATACTGTGAGAGTGATAGTTGGAATTTTGCTGGAAATATGGAAAAGCGTTCTGAAGGTTTTTTTTTCCTCTTTGCTTTTCAAGTTACCTTTACAAAACACATTTCTGTTAACATATGTATTTAGCTTCCAGGTGAATCTTTATTCTTCTCTCCCTACATCTGGAAGCTCAGGTCTGCACACCCCCTGCATCCCCTGCACATCCCCTGCATCTGGAAGCTCAGGTCTGCACAAGTAGACATATCCCCTACATTGTGCCCACAGGGTCAGATCTTAAATTCTTATCCTTTCATCATTAAGTTTGGAACTAATCTCACCTAGTTTTGGAAATCTAAAATGTAAAGTTCCACAGCATGATGGGTAGACTCCTAAAGGGGATCTCTGAATGAACCATATATGAGTATGCTGATTTCTTTTCATTGGTAAAGAGAAAATAGAGTCAAGATGACTAGCTCAGATCATTATGGTTTACAGCAGCTGAAAATCTCATCAATCTTAACTATTCTCTAAAGCTAGGATATGTCCATATAAAACCCCAGTGAAGATGAAATTCACAGCAGCCCATCTGTCAGAGTCTACAGGTAGAAAGTGCTGTATTCATCCTCATGGGGCTTTGTGTTTGTATTTTTGGATGGTGTGCGTGGCGTGTTTAATCAAAGCAGTTGTAAGAACACAGCACAATAGGCGTTTAATCAAGAGCATCCATAATAGACAGAGATAAATTAGGGAGACTGTGAATGGTATACAGAAAAAAATCTGTTAAATAGGTTCAGAAATAATAACATGGTAAAGTGGAATCCTTTGTGGCTAATTTCCTACCAGGTGCATCTCTAGTTTAAGAAGGACAGTGATGAAAATGGTATTCATTGTTTCCTACAGAACTTTCTTGAGGAGTCAATCAACATCTGGAGACATAGCTAGTTTTTAAGAAAAGCTCTACAGATGTGGAGAATAGTAATAACAGCAGTGTATACTTATGTTGAGTCTAGCATTTGGGAATCACAAGAACATCAAAAATACAGTGAAAATTTTCAGAACTACAGAAAGGAAGTTGAATAATAGAACTAGGAAATCTTATGGGTCAAGCAGAAAAACATTAGATTTATCTGTTAATATTTAAAGTGACTCTTGAACAGTCTGAGGTTTGCCTGGTCTTTTAATTAGAATTTAGCCAACAAAAACCTCCCTTCCGAAGAACAGTTTGCTCTTCTCTGAACTGTTTGTGATAAAATTGTGCCAGTAACAATTATGTTTCTTTTTTTCAGTGTCCAAATTGAAGGCAAAAAAGTTCATTAGAGTAATCTGAAGCATTTATTAAATGATTTTTTCCAACCAAAAATGTATATCAAATAAGACATTCTAAACAAAATAAAAATTCACTTTTATAGCATTTGCAAAAAAAAAAAAAAAAGAGAGAGAGAGAGAAAAAAGCTATGGAGATGTCAGTGTTCTTTCTACCTTCCTCTCGTCCCCTTTGTTGCTGGTAATTCTTAAATATCAGTGATCTGTATTCAGATTCTTTTGTTGTCATTTAATTCCAAACAAAACCCCAAAATCTCACACTTTCCACAGGGGCAAAATGGTCACAGGATTTGCTCTATTACCAGGGTATACTCTGAGCCTCGGATGAGCCTCAGAATAACTATTTTAGGAATCAGAAGCTACATACGCTTTTTAATAATCATAAGAAATAGGTTGTTCTATAACAAATATTAGATGTAAGGATTACTCATGTTTGACCTATTTCTACTCCAGTAGAAATATGTACTGGCTGGAGTTTATATTCCTAAGTAATATTATTTAATTTCACTCCTTTCCAAGTACATATTTACAGGACTGTCACTAGTGTATTGTCTGAGTGGTTTCCTATAGTACAATAAGCAAAATGTTCACCATCTATCACATGTGGCTCATCCTAACCATAGGAGGAGTGATGTATGATCATCTAAGTGTTTTGTTTTGGCAATATTTTGTTTTATTTGAATTTTTAAATACATCCTGTTATATATTCATCTTAGAAAAATTAGTTTAAAGAAAAAGAATCTTGATCTTGGACTGCAGTTTGACATTTCAGTCTTAAATCATTTAAGAGGTAATTCCTAGAGATGATTTTAAGAAAGCTTTGGGTAACACTTTGTTGTTGCTGGAGAAGTACTTAATGGTTGTTTAAAAATCTCTTTCGCATCTGAGACGTTATCAGCCAGAGTCCTCATTTAGACACTTCAGGTATGTTTCATGTTTCAGATATCACGAATACAGGTCATTAAACACCTTGGATATAAATCAGAGATTGTGATGCCTTTGACAAGGTGCTCTCATGTGCTAGGGACCAGGACTAATGTAATCTTTAAACAAGAAAGGTGAACAACATGTTCCATACAGATCAGAGCATGATGGTTGATGACTTCATGCCAAAGTTTACTGCATCAGAGGAGTGAAATGGGAGCATGAGTTGCAGCTATAAAAACCTCTCTCTGATTTCTCCAGTGAACATCGGGCATGGCTTATCAGAAATCACACAGGCTTGTTTAACAGATAGTCTGATCTATAAAATTTAAAATATGAGATAGGCCATGAGGCCTTTGAAAGGCAACTGTTACAGAGAGTTTTACACTCAGTGGGTCGTCACCTAAGTTGTGGATACACAAAAACCTTAGGATTTAGGTATAGCTACAGTTATTCCTGAAAAACTACTTAGGCGGGTGTTAAGAAATAAGGTGCGTGCCTTCATCTGTTAGAGCTAAATAAGCATCTGCTTCACTCTCTGCAGTGTCTCTGCAATGCTTTGCCCTCTGACATGCTGATTTATCAGGTTTCTGTGAACTACCTCAATACTGTGTGCTGAGAAAGCTAAATAACAAACCTGGCTGGCTAAAAGACGCAGAGAAAGCCTGGCATTTCTTCAGCAAGGAGTGATGGGGGTGTCGGGATGGGAAGCAAAGAGAAAATTTCCTGGATAAAAACTAATTCAGAAATTAGAATCTATTCTAGAATCAGTGAGAAGAGGACAAAAAGCAAATAGATAGAAGGAGAACAGCCAAAAGCCATATGTTGTAATATCTTAAAAAAATAAAAATAAAAATAAAACAAAGCAAACAGTGAAAAATAGTAATCCGAGATAAATGACAAGACAATGCAAAAGGAAGAAGTGGCATCAGTCCTTCAGAGAGGCTGTGACTGACACAGCACACTGATGAATTCTGTAGCCAGAGTCAGAATAAATTCTTAAAAGTGAAATATCCTTAAATCAGAAGAATTAGACAATGTACACCCTTGAACTTAGAATGAAATGGAAAATGGAATTGCAAGTGTAGTTCAAAGGGTTTTTAGTAAATACATTAAAATGTAGGTATACTGGAAGGCCAGAGAATAACAAACATGGTGTCTGTGAAAAGAGATGAGGGAGAAAGTTTGCTATGCTTACAAGAATAATAGTCTGACTTCAATTAGAGTACATATTCTATTCTTAAAAAATATATAAATAATAATTCTAAGAAAGCAGAACATTTTGAAATAGAGATTCTCAAAATGTCTTGACTAAACGTACAGTATTTGAAGATCTAGAAAACATGGTTTTCTTCATTTTTATTTTTTTTTTTATACAAAACAAAAAGTAGTAGTTACTTTACATATTAAAAAGGAAGGTATTTTTCTTCTGTTTTCTTTTTTTTTTCCTATTTTGCATAAGCCTCAATTAAATTACAATATTAAACTGGTTGCACCAGGAGTCCATTAAAGATTTAGTTACCTTCTGTGGTGAACATTAAGAAGCTATTACTCAAATTCTATTTAAACAGTTAAAAGCAATTAAAATGTATAGGCAAGATCATCACATATCATGAGCTAATGTTCTAATGAAAGCTTAGCAAGTGACAGATTGTTTAAGCCTCTCAAAGGTTTTAGTTTTGTGCTCAGTAATTCAAAGATGAGAGTGAGGTTATGTTGATTTATAATTTGTTACCATCAGTTTTTCCCAGACAGAAGATGTTGTAGTACACTATCTGGCCTCATTTTATATTCTTTCTTTCAAGTTCTGTTCTTCACACTTGCACTCGACAGGAAAATAACTGGTCTCCTGAACTGACTTTACTCCAAGCACAGTTGAGTTTTCTGTTTTCTGTTCAAATCACCTGAGAAAAGGAAAAGAGGTTTTTTTCTTCCTCCTTCCAATTGTTTCAGGTTCTTCATTTTGCAAAAATCCGTGACTGGTTTTATTCCAAAATGAGCAATTATTTTATCATTCTCATCTTGGTTTTAATCTGAATCTTTAACAAATAGGTTGGTATTCATATTTCGTATAAAACATTATTGGGTGGACACGTGGGAAGTAGAAAACCTGTATTTCAGGTTCACCTTAGTCTCATGAGTTTTTACTAATAGGTCCAAGTTTCATGAGATTTTAGTGAAGTCTGATAAACCAGAATCAACTGTGGTCAAAACCACAAGATTTGTAAATTCAAAAAAAAAATTCTAGAGAAACAGAATGTGGAGAGTCATACTTAAATCTTCACCTGGAAAGGGACTGTGTTATTACCTAGGCCATGTTATTTCACTCTTCTTATTACTTCCATGCCATATTTAATGGCATAAAATCCCTTTCTTGGTGTGTGTGTGTAGTGGGTTTACGTGGCAAGGTTTTGGTAGCAGGGGGCCATAGGGGTGGCTTTTGTGAGAAGAATCTAGAAGCTGCCCCATGTTAGGTAAGGGCCCCACTGCTGACCAGAGCCAGGCCAATAAGTGATGTTGCTTGCGCCTCTGTGAGAGTATATTTAAGACAGGGAAAAAAACCGCTGCACCACACAGCAGCTGGGAGAGTGAGAAGAGTGAGGAACAGCCTTGCAGGTGCCAAGGTCAGTGAAGAAGGAGGGGGAGAGGTGCTCCAGGCACGGGAGCAGAAGTCCCCTGCGGCCTGTGGTGAGGACCATGGTGAAGCAGGCTGTCCCCCTGCAGCCCATGGAGTACCACGGTGGAGCAGCGTTCCACCCTGCAGCCCGTGGAGGAGACCACAGTGGAGCAGGTGGACCTGCACCGACGGAGGCTGCGGCCTGTGAAAGACCCCTGCCAGAGCAGATTCCGGGCCGGACCTGCAGCCCGAGGAGAGGAGCCCTGGCAGGAGCTGCTGCCCGTGGGGGACCCAGGTTGGAGCAGTTTGCTCCTGAGGGATGGACCCCGTGGTACGGACCCATATCTGGATCAGTTCTTGAAGAGCTGCTGCCTGTGGGAAGCCCACGTCGGATCAGTTCAGCAAGGACTGCATCCTGTGGGAGGGACCCCACAGCACAGGGGATGAGAGTGACCAAGAAGGAGCAGTGGAGAAGAAGCGCTACAGACTGACCATAACCCCCATTCCCCCGTTCCCCTGCGCCGCTCGGGGGGAGGAGGTGGAAGAGGGTGGATGGGGGGAAGGTGCTTTTGGTTTCTTTCCTTTGTTTCTCACTTCTCTAGCTTGTTAGTAATAGGTAATAAATCTTACTATCTCCCTATGCTGAGTCTGTTTTGCCTGTCACGATAATTACTGCGCGATCTCCTCGTCCTTATCTCAACCCTTGAGCCCTTTTCATTGTATTTTCTCCCCGTTCCTCTCTGAGGAGGGGGAGTGAGAGAGCGGTTGTGGTGGAGCTCGGCCGCCTACCTGAGTAAAACCACCACAGTGTGTACCCATAATTTGCACAGGAAGAGCCTTCCTCCAAGACTACTTGGAGATCAAGGCCATGTCATATAGTTCTGCAGAAGTGATTTCCTTACTCTTGCATGAAGGTTTTAATTTTCATGAATGAATAGAATCTCACAGTTCTTTAAATGTTTCTAATATATTCATCCCTCAGATGGATTGTCTCTTTTTTTTGTCAAGTATAATTTCATTTCTTATCAATCGAACATATAGATAGGGTTTCATTTTAAAACTTTTTTTTTCCTTCCCTCAGCTCATTAGGTTAATATTTCTCATGGAAGAATTCATTAAAAAAAACAAAACAACACAAACAGAACAACTAATGTTCAGTTAGTAGTCTTAAAAGGATTATTTGCTTTGAGTGCTTATTGTCAATATTGTTTGTTCCAATTATAATCTGATACGTCCTGAACGAACTGGACACGTGGAAGGCAGAGACTGAAACATGGCAGAGACCTCTAAGAGTGCATGAGCTCAAGCTGCCAGAACCATGGACTCAGTGTAACACTATGCTGACAGGACCTTGGGTTTGTGATAAAGTGGTAAATGCATTTTGGTGTCCATCACATAGGGCAGATACTTCCATGCTTTTCCGTTAATCAGTGTTGCTAGTATTACTGTGTAATGGTAATTAAATTAGCATATTATAATCTCTCTCTGTTCTATACCCTTTTCCATGTCTTGCTTATTTTACAATTAATTTTCATTTCATTGATCACCATGTTACAGGACACAAGCATTAATGGAAGATGACTATGCATAAATAAAAATAACTTAATAAGATGCCAATTCAGGAAGCTCATTGGTGTTGTGTGCATCCAGTGTTTTATCATAGGACAACCCATTACACAATGCAAACCTGCTGTTGGAGCCCCTTTTTGTCTGGGGTTGTTTACACGTTCCGGACCTATACAGTGCCTCCTGTGGAGACAAGTGTAAGGGGAAATGCATCTTTGGAAAGATGTGAAAGTACCCCTTCCTAACAAGTATCAGCATTTATTGACAATCTTCTGTCCTCTGATACAAAGGATACTATCTGGCTCATTCTCCCTCTTTGCAACAAGTGGAAAACCTTTGGCAACTAAAGAAGAGATATTAGTGTGTGTGTGTGTTTGGTGGGGGGTGGAAAGAAAACCCAAACTGTGACCCTGCATTCCCTGATCCCCAGAAAGCAAGCAGTAACAGTATTTCTGCTGCCACATTTCTGAATAGCTGTTCTTCAGATAAATGAGCTGGAGATTTAGCCTTCTGGATAATGATATGGGTTAGCTGTTCTGAAAACTTCAGGAAGATTCTAACTATTCTTCCATTTGAAAAGAAGAATAATGGAAAAGAACAGAAAAAATGTGAAATAAAGAGATTTTTCTTCTCTTAAGAATATAATCAGCATACACAATGCAAAAGAAATTCCAATTACTGCATCAACGATAGTGGAAAGACTTGAATAATTAAATGATTGTTGTGTGGGTTTCGATGGGATTTGTAATTCACAAAAATTTTTCAATTATTTAGACTCATAAGGTGGAAAATGGGAAAATTGAAAAGCGAATTGAAAATCCCACTAACCACTCCTGCAAGCCATGTACTTACACAGGCTCATGGCTGTATCCCTTTGCAGATGCAGATGTTTTAAGACAAAGAACATCTGTAGAGAGTGACTGTTAGAAAAACACTGTTGGGTTGGGAAGAAGCATTGTCTATTCATGTGATATAGGCCAGGGAATTAGTGAAAAGCTCAGAAATCATTTTAAAAGCTATCTAGCCCAATAACAAATGTTCCCTTGGCTGTTAATAGTTCATCGGGGACCAAGTCTTGCCAATAGGTTTATTTGATAGTTTGGCACATATTGCAATGAGCAGGTATAGTTGGAATATTACTGGATTATTTTTTTACATTAACTGAGGTTTCAACTAACTTATTTCAAAGTGGATATTTCCTTCAACAATATTGAGATTTGTAAAATTGTACATCAAAAAGTGAAAATAATTAAATTTATAGTACTTTGATAAGTTGGATTTTTCATGAACAACTTTTACCAAAAAACATTGCTTTTGAAATTTATTTGGAAACCAAGCCATATATTCTGACCAGCTATAGTTATGACTGAATCTTGTAATTTCAAGCACTGTAAATAATATGAACTTGACAGAAAGCTCATCAAAGTAAGTGGAAAGACTTCCACTGACTTTCATCACACCCCATGTCTGGTAGTAAACAGCTTCACAGTTGAGTTCAAGTATGTTACAACGATTGGTTAATTACAGTATGTTTGTATTTACTGTTTCATTATCTGGTTGATCTATGAAAACTATTTTGATTAGCTGCTTGTTCCACCATCCCAGGCTTAGAATGAAACGTATATGGCACTTTCAAAGGGTTTTAATATATGTAGGCTTTTTTAATCAACGTTTGCTTCTGAACAGCTGCAGTAACTAGAAACATTTCCTCTGCGTACAGTTGACATCAGATGAGATCTCATACATTTTGGTATGCTCACAGCTGTATATAACTTAATAGGTGTAATGTCTGTGTCTGTGTGGAAATGTGGTAAAAGAGGGGTTCTGAAAAGGAAATTATATACCAGTTCATCAAAAAGAATTAAAAAAAAAAAAGAGGACATGTAGAGATCACTGAAATCTGTAATCCCATGGAAAAGAATATGACAGTATTTCATCAACCAATATGAAATGGGATGATGGTACTGTTAAAATTCTAAGGGAGAGTCCTTTGCCATATAGAAATCATCCTTGAAAGTCCACTTTTCCTCAGAGAAGCTAAAAAGGACAGAGACTTGTACACAAAGAGGTTGGTAAATAGCAAAGTTATAGCAGTCGTTCACTACTTCTGTATGGACCTGAAACTCAGTGAGCTAAGGCAGCAGAAGGAAGTTTCACTGGATATGCTATACCAGTACAAAAAATTAAGGACCTGACACTTCTCTTAGAAGGCCTTGGGAGTACTTCCACTGACTTCTAAGGGATGACTACTGTTGGAGGCCAATTACTGAAAGAGGAAAATCATGTTCCAGGCTTGTCCACCTTACAGATTTCACCATCACTTAATTTTTAAAAAGTATAAACACTAAGGACTCTTTTAAAAAGAATAAAATGAGCTGCTAAAAGTGCCTAAAGTCTCTTACCAGAGTTTCATCTGAAGCCTTCATATAGAAGAATAATAGAACCATCTATTTTGCAGATTTATAAAAATGGTTGAGCTTGGATGATTGAGTTTTACGATGACTTGACTTTGCTTCCTTCAGTTATAACACTAATTGCAATTTGGAGAGGGACACTGATTAGATAATGTCACGCAAGCACCAATTCTTAATGATGCAAAACAGGAGCCTCGGAACTAAACAGTGTTCTCAAAAATCACTGTGCTCACAGGAGCTGTACATCCCCACCCTTTCAGTCCTGTCTTTAGCAGCTTGATGCCAGCAATGGTTTTGCTTCATTATTGTTATATGGAAGAAACAAGGGACAGAAAAACAAAGGGAACAGTTCCTGCCATATTTAGTGGAAGAGACTGTAGAGGTAGTTGGGTGGAAAAAAAAAAAAACAAGGAAAGTATCAATGCAAAATCTGTTCAGAGAATTTGTGATATTTTGATTAAATGTTTAGGGAAGTTATATTCTAATTTATACAATCCCACCCACTCAGCAGCCATAGGTAATTTGTTCTTTCCTCTTCCTTCTCTCACAGATTGTGAAGCATGTATAATTATTTTTTCACCGCATGTAATAAGCTTAATAAGGATTGAAATAACATACACAGCTTACCGTATTGCATATGTGTTAAAGGCCTAGGTTAACAAAAACTGTGGGCTTGGGTTGGGGCCAGCAGTTGCTATTGCAGAGCTGTTTCATTATTAGAAGTTGGATTGATTGGCTCTTCTCCAATTCTTTCATTCAGCATGGGTTTATTTCCTTCTAGCTGCTTTTAACTTAGTATGTTTTGTAGAAACATAATCAGAAACTTCTCAGTCATCTGAATGGATTTGTGCAGGCTAAGAGACAGCTACCAATTTTTTTCTTTTGAAAATTGCAGCTGCAAGGGAAGTCTGACTTCTTAGGGAAAGGAGAAGCAGAGATTTAGCAAAAAGCTCAGGATACCTTTCAAAAACAATGGAGGCAGAGGAGTAGAACTCACATAGAATAAATGTTATTTTCTCTTCTCTTCTTGGGAACTATTTCTTTTCTTTTCAAAGTGAAAAGTTATAGCAGTCCACATCATCTTGCTTTGAAATGCAAAATAAAGGAGCCTTGCTCTAAGCAAAAGCAACAACAAAAGTGCGTTCTCCTTCTCAATGGTACATGTTTTTCAGTGACCAATATTTATACTTTTTCATCTCCCCTTCCCATTTGTCTACAGAAGATTGATTCACAAAATAAAAATAAAACTATACAACTACAGTTATAGATTGTCAAATGACAGTACCACCGTTATTATGATATAACAACGTCTTTGTTTCCTTTATTAAGAATTAAAGTATAGGTGAATAAATCCCAATTAATTCCTTAATTAAAGGAGGGATGACTTTTAGTTTGTGCCTGCCTAGTTCATAGTAATTATTAAATAAATACTAATTAATTAATAAAAAGAAATCTTTCAACAAAGGAGAAGAAAAAATATCACACGAATAAATCTATCACTTAAAAATGAACCTTAATAGAAAACAATTTACAAGGAATCCATTGCCTAAAATGATTACCTTCGTTTCTCAGCCAGTCTGTTAAAAAGAAATGAGTGCCAATTTTGTTGACATCAGAAGGATCCATTCTTGATTTGATAGTTTGACTTATTCTGCAAAATGGAAAGAATATATGAAAAATGTTTTGTATGTAAGAATAATTTTTTTTTTTAGTTAATGCAGCTTGGAAAATTTCCTGAAGAGGAATATATACAAGATAATGTTAAGTGTACATATAATTTAAAATATAGAGATATGCAATTTTAAATGAGTTGCCTCTTCATTTAAAGTCTTTTTTTAAGCACTGGTAAAAAATAAGAAATGTCATACCAAGGATACTGTACGTATTGCTGCATGGCATATTATAGGGATCCCATACCTAACATAAAATAAACAAAATTGGGCAAATGAGAAATACAGAGATAATTTGTAGGCCAGGAGCAGTTTAGTCTCTTCTGGAAGACACTCTTCAAAACACTAATTAATCTTGCTTAATTAGACTCTGCTCAGAACCATGTTGATACAGCCATACTGTTTCCAGTTCTGGAGCTAACTCTGAGGATAGGTGTTTCTGCACTGCCTTTAGTTTAAGCAGTGTTAGCCTCTCCTCCCTGCAACAGGGTTCAGATGCTGCGGCCTCAAGACGCAGCCTCCTCCAGCCTTTGCTCTCCAGCAGTGCCCAAGAGCAAAGCCTAGACAGGTCAGGAAGACAGATAATGATGACCTTTTCCTTCAGGACACACTCCAAGCCCCAGTTTCCGACCTAAAATCTTCTTAAGCCAGAGGTGGAATGTCTGTGTTTACTAGTCCTCAGTGACTTTTTTCTCCTAGGATTTTATTTAATCTCTTTTTAGTCTAATGTAAACTTTTTAACATTGAAGGTTCAATTCTGGTACATAATAAGTATCTTGTTTTATTTTTTTGTGTTCTGTTTGATTATTTTTTGAAAGGGAAAAGTTGTTCTCCATTCACCATGTTCCTACCAGTCATATTTTTATAAATATCTGTCACTAACACTGTCAAAGCAGAGAACAGAACAGAACAGAACAGAACAGAATAGAATAGAATAGAATAGAATAGAATAGTTCAGTTGGAAGGGATCATGAAGTCCCACTGCCTCACCACCTCCGGGCTAACTAAAAGTTAAAGCATGTTATTGAGGGCACTGTCCAAATGCCTCTTGAACACTAACAGATGTGGGGCATCAACCACCTTGCTAGGAAGCCTGTGCCAGTGTTTGATCACCCTCACAGTAATGAAATGTTTCCTAACGTCTGGGCTGAGCCTGCCCTGGCACAGCTTTGTGCCCTTCCCATTTGTCCTGTCCTTGGTTCTCAGGGAAAGCACTAACAACACTAGTATGAAATAAGCTTGATTGTGCAAACTAGAAATGCAAAGAGAGCTTGGATCCTAGAAGCTGTGTCAGGCTCTTCAGAAATGTCTTTTTAGGGCTTATTTAGAAGTATGAAAAAAATGTATGTTCCAAGTTTCTCAGAAATGGACATGACAAAAATATAATATAGTTGGTGCTCTAAATAATAACTTATGTAGTGTAAGGTCAAAACCAAAAGTTAGTTAACTGTATCTGGAAAAGCTGCTATATATAGGGGAAAAAAAAAAGAAAAAAAAAAAAGAAGTTTCTGGTGGGCTGTGTCAAGAAAACCCAGAAAAAAAAATCTGGTAATAAATGCAATATTTCTTGACTGAATGCTCTCTGTCCCGGTGTTCAGTTTCATAGTCAAGAAATGCAGAAATTAAAAATAATGTATTACTCATCTCAGAGATGAGATGAAGTGTAAGTAATGACTGAAATATTAACAGAGGGCCTCTTTCTGGGCTGCATGCCTTCGGACTCTTGCTTTTTTTCCTTCTGAATATTCTAGTCTAATTCCTTTTCTTTTTCCAGCTTTCTTTTTCACATCACTGCTTTTGTGTAAGATATGTGTACATCTCCTTTCCTCTGAATTGTTTACTTCCGAGCACATATTTCCATAGTTTCCCACCTCCATTAGATGTTCCTTCAATATTCTTTACCATTCTCATTAATGAATCTTCATCTCTTTCCTTACTCCTTATTCTTGCTTTGCCATCAGTCTTTTCCTGATTTTTCTCATGCATTACTTCTTCCACCATCTTTTCCTCATTTTCTTATGTCCATATTCCTTCCCAGCTAATGACACTCCTGTTAAACTCTATGATGAAAGACAGAGGAGATTGCACTGCTCCTTGGAGAAATCCAACTCTCTGGAGAGTGGAAGTCTTTTTACTCTGGTTTTCCTTCAGAAGTTTCTTTTACACAATAGATACCAAATCACTTCATTCCCTTATGAAAAGGGACTCACAGGAGAATAGATCCTGCTACTAACACCCTACAAGAGAACAAAATGACATATATTGTGAGAGAAAATCATCCTCAGTGTAAGAGGATCTCTCATTCAAAATAACAGGATACTGCTCCATTTACCCAAAAGCTCATTTTGACCCAAATCTGTGAACATGTTCCCATATAACAATGAGGAGCATTCATTCTAATCCTCGGAGGAGATCGAAATGTTATCAGTTACTTGTATTATTGGTGCTTTAATGCAATACGTGTCACAAAAGGTTACCTTTTCATTTCAGATTGTCCCCGATATTATGTCACGCTTCATCATTTAATGTGCCATCAACAGACATAGTAACAAAGGACAAGCTGATGTGGTGTGACAGGATGGGCAGAGGTCACTTTGATACTACATGATGTAGTTTTTCAGAAAGTCAGCAGTGTTACAGTCTAAATATTTTTAAGCTTCCTGCTTTCATATAATTTTATATAGTTGAGCCATCTCTTTGCCCCCATATTTTGGTGATATGCTATGTACCATTTCACTCAATTCTCCTGGGAGATCTATTTTATGTAGTCTTCTCATTGGTAAGGATCGAGGTGCAGAAGTCCCTTTAGTCATTTGTGACTTCTCATAGGAGTGTTTGAATATTGGGTACCACAGTTTTCAGAATTAGCTTTGTTTTTCCAGTAAATTAAGTGACTTCTTGCAAATATACGGGGAATTTGCTTTGCTCATGTCTGTTGATTTTCTGCTTTTTTAGCCTAACCATCTGCCCAACGGGTAAAACTGTATTATTAACCTTAGGCTCTGGCTCTTGGATCATGGCACCACCATCCTTCTGAAGACTGGGCTAATTAATTCCTTCAGTTTTCTTATTACCCTACAGTTCATCATTAAGACTATCATATGTTCTGTACCTATACTGTCTCCATAAAAGGCAGAGAAATTATCTGTTTGTGGCAGTTGAGCACATTTGAGTTTAGTAAGTTAAAAATTCTAAAAGAAGAAGACAGGTTTCTTTGAAGGAGGATATAGCTATTCGGCAGCAGTGGTTCAACTATGCAGCTAAATTCAATGGACATCTGGATTGCTCTTCTGTTCCATGGAAATAGTCATGAAATAGCTAGACACTTTCAAATGTTTCTTTGCTTTCATTCCTCTGCAGTTACTGCTCTGTAGTCATGCTGCTAGAGAGGTACTTGGGAGAAAAGAAGGTAAATAAAATCGAGCACCACCACTCAGGAATACAGCCAAGGAGTAACATTGTTTTTCAGCTGTGTGATCATTACAAGAATGGGTTAATTCTGAGCTAGTTTTTCTCCTTCTAGTTACAATCTATGTGAAGTGAAGAGATGAATTTGTCCCATTTTCATTTCACATTACAAGGTTTGTCATGAAAAGTGAGTTATCACAGGATTTTATTGCCTGATATATTTGGTGAATTATAACAGTGTGCAGAGGACATTTAACCTCTTTCAATATTGTGTGCCTTGACTGACTGACTGTTGCTGAGCATGGAAGGTGGTACACAGGAATTCAGTTCATTATTTCTTTGCATACAAAGTCAAAGATGACTCTTCAACACAGCAAGGAAAAAAGTTGCATCACATTAAAGTGCACTTCACATCAAAGTTACATTCAGGTATTTCTATCCCTATGTAGGAGTCTTGCAAATTTAAAGGAAAAAAAAAAAGCAAAACCACCTAATGTTGCAAGTTGTGGTTGTATGTAGAAGTGCTTAGCATAGTTAAAACATTTGCCTTGTAAAAGCAATTACTTTTACCTTGCCTGAGTTCTGACCTCCAGGATGTTGTTTCTCTATGATGCATTTGGTTCTTTGCCTCTGTGTTGAAAATGTTAGCAAGTACAGCGGGTGTTAATCCTCAGGAGAAACGTTGCTATTTGATGATTTTCTGATAAGGTCATAGGTCAAGAGGACCATCACCTTCTACTTTGCTGCTGCTACCAAATACTTCCCAGAACATCATCCAATTACAATACCTCGGAAAGAGGGACTGCAGAAAGCATATGGAACATTTTAAACATCTGTATGTTTTGATTTTAACCTTATCACTCATCTACAGCTAGGACTATTATTTTGAATATTTAGGGAATGGGGAAAGGAGGATTAGTTTTCCCTTATAAATGTTCAAGGAACATTCCTCCATATTACATATTACAGGTATTATCATAATCTTCTCTCTCCAGTACTTCTAGTAATGATAATAATGGCCATTACATTGAGGTTATCAATAAATAAATCATACGGATCTTTTACGTGTTGCTAATAATTAACTTCCAGGGTAGAAAGTAAGAATGCAGCCCCAGTGTAAATGAAGATACTGTAGACTGCAATCACAGAAATGTAATGGAATCACACTATACCAGCTAGTGCTAACAGAGGAGCTCAAAGCCATGTTGGCTCACCAATAAACCCACATCTTGCACTTTACTGTTTATAATTTTCCTCCTTGACTCACTGCAAGGGGTTTCAGCTGATACTAAAACATAGTAGTGTAGTCGGTTTACGTGGCAAGGTTTTGGTAGCAGGGGGCCATAGGGGTGGCTTCTGTGAGAAGAATCTAGAAGCTGCCCCATGTTAGATAAGGGCCCCACTGCTGACCAGAGCCAGGCCAATAAGCGATGTTGTTTGCACCTGTGTGAGAGCATATTTAAGACAGGGAAAGAAAAAAAAACATTGCGCCACACAGCAGCTGGGAGAGTGAAAGGAGTGAGGAACAGCCTTGCAGGTGCCAAGGTCAGTGAAGAAGGAGGGGGAGAGGTGCTCCAGGCACGGGAGCAGAAGTCCCCTGCGGCCTGTGGTGAGGACCATGGTGAAGCAGGCTGTCCCCCTGCAGCCCATGGAGTACCACGGTGGAGCAGCGTTCCACCCTGCAGCCCGTGGAGGAGACCACAGTGGAGCAGGTGGACCTGCACCGACGGAGGCTGCGGCCTGTGAAAGACCCCTGCCAGAGCAGATTCCGGGCCGGACCTGCAGCCCGAGGAGAGGAGCCCTGGCAGGAGCTGCTGCCCGTGGGGGACCCAGGTTGGAGCAGTTTGCTCCTGAGGGATGGACCCCGTGGTACGGACCCATATCTGGATCAGTTCTTGAAGAGCTGCTGCCTGTGGGAAGCCCACGTCGGATCAGTTCAGCAAGGACTGCATCCTGTGGGAGGGACCCCACAGCACAGGGGATGAGAGTGACCAAGAAGGAGCAGTGGAGAAGAAGCGCTACAGACTGACCATAACCCCCATTCCCCCGTTCCCCTGCGCCGCTCGGGGGGAGGAGGTGGAAGAGGGTGGATGGGGGGAAGGTGCTTTTGGTTTCTTTCCTTTGTTTCTCACTTCTCTAGCTTGTTAGTAATAGGTAATAAATCTTACTATCTCCCTATGCTGAGTCTGTTTTGCCCGTCATGATAACTGTTGAGTGATCTCCTCGTCCTTATCTCAACCCTTGAGCCCTTTTCATCGTATTTTCTCCCCATTCCTCTCTGAGGAGGGGGAGTGAGAGAGCGGTTGTGGTGGAGCTCAGCTGCCCACCCGAGTAAAACCACCACAAGTAGACACACATGAAGTACAGGGGACCTCTATGCTGGAAGCAGAAACTTCCACAGTGAGGGATAAAGAACACAGCTATATCAGGAAAAACCAGACCTCATGGTTTCTGGCTTTGAGGCCAACTGCCTGCCATGGCTCGTGCAAATCTGCTGCTCTCCATTAGCAGACTGAGCTAATGCACTGGAGAAATCTTGCAGACACTAGAAGGACCATTTGCCTTTAGGATAAGTAGAAAACAAAGAGGAATATTTCCTTAAAGAGCTGCAGATCCTTTTGTGAGCTATGTAAAGGACATTAAATGTGTATGTTGCTCTCACATGAACCTTTGCCAGGTTTTAACTGGAGAAAGTACACTGAACGGATAAGCTTTCTGAAGCTGCTCATGGAAGCAGTCCCATTGGCTTTGCAGAAATAAGCACTATTTTACAAGGTAAAAATCACAGAACTGGGGTCAATCAGTACTGTAGACAATCAGTATCATAAATTAGTTTTTTCCAAGTACAACCACCTGTAATTAGTCATGCAGCCCTACAAAGGAAAGCAGATCATTGACATCTCTTTAATCAATCCCAGGCAAGTGAATAGAACATGCAGAAAGTTTAATGGGTTTTAATCAAAACTCACAATCATCTTAATCTAATATTATAAAGATACTATCAGTCCCCCACGATGCTGTCTGCCAATTGTGCCCTGCATGGAAATATAAACAAATTATTTGTAAAGGCTATTAACACATTTATCATAGAATAAGAAGGTCTAACACAGATTTATGGGTAGTCAAAACATTATTCCTTACAATACAATCCATTAGCTGTGCATAAACATGTTGAAGCGATTTAGATAATGTGGGCAATGGTGGAACAGACAATATCACTACCCGAGGGTAAAATCATTCAGAGACTGGTGTCATTCAGAACTTCATGTCCAGATGTAACCTGACTACTTGTAATAACCACTTAATCATAGGAAGGCAAAAGGGTGGGGAGAGAGCAACCAAAGGTGTTGTCATGTTCAGAAATCCAAATCCATCCATTCTGACCAAACAACCTCAAACAATCTTCCTGCTTAGTGAAAAATGTGTAGAAAAAAAAATGGAAAAAGGAAAGTAACATTATTTTGCTTGGTGTGATGCTGGAACATTTTAAATCTTATCCCAGAACAGCTACTGAAAGCAACTAATCCTGATGAAGTTCTTGGAACCACGATAGAGAGTCAGCATTCACCAACTTCAGCAAGGAATATCTTATTGGCCCTAGAAAGGTGTTACTAAAGAATCAGAGTAATATGCTCTGTGTATCCAAAGGAATGAGGCCTAAAAGCAGTAGTAAGCAACAGAATAGGCATTTGATTGCTATGGCTATTTGTGGTTAATATTGGAACCCATAAAATTCTTCTAAAATTGTATTTTTGAGGGAATTGAGAACTTGCAAATTCTCTTGATTTAAACCATTGTGTCTACTTTTAAATCATCTAAACTCCCTTCAAGGCAGTGTACATGAACTGGTTTTAGAATCATAGAGTGTCTTGGGTTGGAGGGGACCTTAAAGATCATCTAGTTCCAAAACTAGAACTTTTTAGGAAGCTATATCATATAGATTGTCATATTTTCTCTTCACAGGGAAGGAATTCTTCATACAATTTTAAATTAACAAAATCACAGTCCTTTTACATGAATCCCTTTGGTTTCTATTTTTGATTCTGACCAACCACAGACTTAGGAGTGGATCCTGTCCAGGATCACAAGGAACAGTAAACATTTCTCCAGAGGTCCCTTCCAACCTAAACCTTTTTCTGTGCAAAAATTCATGTGCTGTCTGTTGAAACCATGTCCCAGGGATAATTTTCATCAATTTTCTCTGACTGCAGGAGGAGTGTATGTGTGTGAAGCTGTGGTAAACGTGATCTATATTATATAGCTGACTGAGTGCTGTCTCTTAGTGAGGAATGTAAATTTGACTGCAAAAATTACAATTCATTTTCTGAAATATAAAGTGCAGCTCTTAAGGACTGCTTATGACTGATTTTCTAGCAATGATCAGAGAATAATACTAACTTATTTTTTTACAGTTGGGTCTTCATCATGGGCCAGATTCAAGATTGCTTGAGCTCAATAAGAGTTGCTTCCTTCCCTTCTTCAGATATTTCAGTGTGTTTTGGTTTAGGCCCCTGAAATTGTATATCCACCATCAACAGAAGGAGGTTCAATATCTCAACGAGTGTCTAGCCTTTCTCTTTTCTGTTACTGTGGCAAAGAAACAATGATTTGATTTGAGTCTGATCTTGAACAGCTAAGAGAAGTATGTTCATTTTCACAGGTATATGGTTTTTAGGGATTATTCAGAAATGTGCCCACCCATATCACATAAAAATGGGATCACACTGAAGTTGATAATTAAGCAGGCATGTTGTAACCAGGTCATTTAACTCAGCTGTGTAGAAAGGATTTTAAAAGGAATAGTGATCTAGTATATCGTGGAAATTGTTCAAATACCAAACTTTGGTGAATCCTGCTTCTTATATTGGCTTTCTGAAGTCAAAAAGTAATGTATTTTCATCCACTGCTTGGACCACTGTATGCCAAACTGTAATGTTTATTGATCACCATTCTTTTATCACTTCCCATTGACCATTTGTGTCTGTAGTTATGCAAAAGGACTATTGATTGTGTAGTAATTACTCTCTAATGGAGATCAGCTAAAGTTACCGGTACAAACTTGCCCTTCTTGATTTTTGTTAATTTAGTTTATTGGGATTTTGTTTTTCTCATTTTCAGTTTTGGAATCGATTTCCTTTTTGGTGCCTTTTTACATGCCGTGCAATATTTAAGTTGTTTACAAGCTGTGAAGAACCTTCAACTTTATCAATTGTCTAAAGAATATTTATTTCCACTGTTGCTATGTGCTAGTCTGCAAGAATATGATATACATTTTTCTGGGTAAAATCTAAAGTGAAAATAATTAGTATTAAAAATGCAACATACTCAGAGAGACTGTTTTTATTTGTTTCCCTTTGGGACACTGGTAGACTGTAACTCAGATTGCAAATCCTCTTTAGAATGCATAATGAATTTACCTTCCTGTAGAAGCTACTGGAGTGTGAGCAGGGTGAAAGTGTTTGAAGACATTGGTCAGAACTTCAATTCTGGTCTTATAGTAGCTGAGCCAGCACAGTGAGTGGGAGTATTAATTTGCTACTGAAGTGTGGGTTCACAATGAATTACTGCACTTCACAAGCAAATAATTAGAGATGAAACTGGGAGATGGGGCTATTGTTTGTTACACTTGTCTGCTATCTCTGAAATTGAATCCTGAGTTGTTCCAGGGAGAGGTCATATCTTCCAATTCACTTTCACAGAACCTAGCACTCCAGGGCTTGATTCTTCCTGAGTTTGTCTTCGGAGATCACAGAATTTATGATAAGCTGTAATACAGTTAGTTCACTCAGGCATCATATTGCAACAAATGTGGGTTACATTCAAGAAGGCAATTCTGGAGGGAGCAAAAGTAATTAGCTAATATCTTGTGTTTGTTGTTGTTTCTGTTGTTTTTAATTAAATTTTGTGTTTAGGTCAATTTTCATGCCCGCATGTGCAAAAGAATCTTACATTTTATGGTCACACGTATCTGAAACATCACCCAAAGCTGCTTAAATCACACCAGACTGCTCTTTTCTTTTGTGGGTTTGTTTGTTTATAAAGTGTATGTTTTTTCATCTCTGGATTGCCTTTTGTCTAACACTATGCTATGAATATGTTCACATAGCTTCTGAAAAATGAAATTTCAAGTGCCGTCTTTTCCAGGCAGTTCACAGTAATAGTGTTGGTGGTTTAATGAATGATTGAGCAGTTAGAACATATTTGTGAGTACACTGAATCTATGTCTATAAATTAGGAATCACACTTTTAAAATTATTCATTGCAAAAGATACAAAAGATTACCTGGCATGTAGAGGAAAATGAAGCAAATAATTTTGTTATTAATTATTCTTTGACCTACAATGCCATTAGAGATACAAAGTCAAGAGGTTTGCAGAAAATATGTTGAAATATGTCTTTGCTAAATGTAGAATGAGTTTCAGAAAGTATTTCATTCATTTCAGGCATTACAGACCTCAGAACTACTGGCCTTACTGCCTCAGCTTTGGAAGTCTGAAATTCCCCATGGCTGTTGTTCACAGTGACCTTTACATTGGCTCATTGTCCATGCTTGACATGGGTCAGGTAGACAAAAGCTGCTTTCCTCTTGTCAGTCAAACTGAGTTCTTTCTAATTTGCCCTTTAAGGCCATGTCACGCCTTTTGTAATCTTTTGGACATGACAAATCATATGAGAATGCATTACTCGAGGAAGGCCAAAATGCAGTATTCTGTTGAAAGAGCTCTGAAAATCACTTCAGGTATTTACTGCTGATGTACAAAACAAAGCAAAATAAATCATGATTCATTAGAGGTTCACATGGTTCAGTTATTCTAGCCCTAAGATAAAGCTGTACTGTTTGATTTGCCCTATGAATGTATCTTAAGATAGTGTTACCATCAAACAGCTATGGATGAGAAGCTACTTTCGTGATCCCCTGAGAGGGAAGCTATAGAACCAGGTACAGGCAGATGATTTTAGCTGGTAAAGTACAACCAAATGCCTCTTCAAAGAGGATGAACTTCAAATATTGCCCACAGCTATATGTTTTTTCCAGACCAGAGCTGATGTGTGTCTTGCTCCCATCAAAGAAGCAGAGTTAGCATGACTTTTCATTAGCTATCTGAATGTACCTTGTCTGCTGTTATGTAACACTCTCCTGCGAAAACGAACCAAGCGTGCCTAAAGGGTGTTTTGCTGAGAATGAATGATTTTTGGTGTTAAATACATGGGCCAGAGGTAACACGTTGTTCAGCGTGGGATGGTAGGATCAGGCTTTTCCATTTCTCTCGATAGTCAGGTGTTGCTAACTATTGGGTTCGGTTTCAGAGTCAATGAGCTCTAATGAAAATGATAATATTAGTCCCGAAAAGGGAAAAAAAAAAAGCAGAAACTTTAGCAAGTAAAAAATGTAGAAAAGGGAATAGATTAATAAGTTCATGGTAACAGAGCTACTCAAGGGAAGAAAATGTCATCTATAAAATAAACCAGATTTTATTATACTGAAAATGTCTTCCAGTTACCGTGTTTATATATGATGTCAGCTGACATCCTGGCTGTAACAGTTTTTGAAAGGAGCTAAGAATCAGCCAATGTTCTCTTCCAGCCAATGTTCTCTTTCAGCCAATCCTTCTCTTAGGATTAAGACTGAGCTGCAAAGTAGAATATGTCTCAGCTCTCTAAGTCGATCTGAAAAAAAAAATAAATCAGGCTACAATGATGGCCAGCTCTTTGTACATTTGCAAAGTGCAGTTTCACTGCCTTGTCCTTCATTACTTAAACTGCTTTACACTTCTGTCATACCAAGAAAGCAATTTAAAAATGCTTAAGGTAGGATTCATCCCCATATTCTTATGAAGTTTAAAAAGAAGTTGCAAAACAAATTTATGTCTTGCAGGTACTTTCTGTAAACAGTAAGATTACAGAAGTCAGAGGTAAACATGTTCAGACAGCAAGTAAACCAATCCAAAAGTAGAAATTCAATGTAGGTGGTTCATATGACCTTCCAAAGCTCTAGGTTTTGCTTAATAAATATATCTGTTCTGCCTTAACCAGGAGTTTCACATAGTTAAGTGCTGGAGAGCCTGATAACTCCTATTTGGCCAAAACAACCACTGATTTCAAGGACTTTCAAAAATGAAGGATCAGACCCTATACTGGGTCCATTAAGTTCTGCTCAGCTGACAAGCATATTGCATTTTGCCTGATGTCTCACTATAATTCTTGTTCTTCTCACTATAATTCTTGTAAACAGACAGTTTAGCAACGATGCCTTTTATATGACTAATTTATGTCAAACATGTGAAGAGACTTTTTCAGACATGCTGCATCCAGTATGGCATCAGCTAGCTGCTGTTCAATACACAGGCTCATACCTAAGTGGACAAATTATTGAACGTATATATCAGGCCAGAGGCATTCCTACAAAAGAAACCCAGTAGAAGCAAAAACCTGGCAGCACCCCAATATACAAAGTGGATTTTCTTGAGAATTTCTTGCAATTTTCTGTCTTTCAGCATCCCTTATTGTAACTTTATTTTATGGTACAATAACATTTGACTCATATATTTTTCTCCCATTCACACAGGGAGGCAATGAAACTTGGTGAAATTTTGTAATGAGTCATGAAAAGAATGTGTGGCTATTTGTAAGATAACTGACACATGGCATTTTTAATGATGTAGTCATTGTCATGAAATCCAAGGTCGTATCCCAATAAGGTGTTATGACTCAGATGTGAATTATTTTACTTGAACTGTGGCTGTTTTTTATCCATGGTTAGTAGCTGCAAGAAAAACAAACTGACTTAAATGTACCATTTGTAAAAATTGTCATACAACTGTGGTGGTTTTACCTTGCTAGGCAGCTGAACTCCACCACGACCACTCTCTCACTCCCCCTCCTCAGAAGAGGAGGGGAAGAAGTAAAGGAAAGAAACAACTCACGGGTTGAGATAAGGATAATTTAATTAAAAGAAAAAATAATTATTAAAGAAAAATTATTATTAATTAAATAATTTAACTAAAGGGAAAAAAGGGAAAGGGGAAAAGGGAAAAAAAAAAAAAAACAACAAGCAAAGGCTATGTGGAAGTGCAGAGGAAAGAAATTACTCTCTACTTCCCACAAATGAGCGATGCTTGACCACGTCCTTGAAGCAGGGCCTCAATGCATGTAGCCGTTGTTCAGGAGGACAGACGTTTTCGCAATGAGAGCCCACCCCTCCCCTCTTCTTCCTTTTTCCACCTTTTATTGCTGAGTGTGACATTATATGGATTGGAATATCCCTTTGGTTGGTTTAGGTCAGCTGCCCTGGTGATGTTCCTTCCTCACTTTTTTGCCCACCCCCTAGGAGGGTTAGAGACAGTCCTGATGCTGTGCCAGCACTGCTCAGCAGCAGACACAACACTGGTGTGATACCACTGCTGTTCTAGCTACAAGTGCAGAGCACAGCACTGTATGGGCTGCTGCAGGGAAAGTTAACTCCATCCCAGCCAGACCCAGTACAACAACAAGATTCAGAGCCCCAGCATGGTGGTTTTTCAAAGGGTGTTGGGTTTATGAAAGTATCTAAAACTGCATATGTAAGCTTACAGCTATTTTAAAAAATACATTATTATGTTAGGTGTGTAGTTTATGCTGAGAGGGCCATCACCTGTCCCTCATCCATGAGGAAGAGATCATTTCCTCAACACCCAGGGAACAAACAGACACAGGGGAAGAAGAGGAAAGAGTTTATTCCTTTTTAGCTATACTGATGCTTCATAAAACACTGGAGAACTTTATTTTCAGTGAAGTCCTAGGTACCAAAACATGTAATAAATCTATGCCATTGAAAACAGCCTGAGGAATACTAGGTCAGTTTGTAGTGCAATGCCTCTGAGACTTCCCTAATGTTTGAAGTATTACAGCATTCTCCAAAATGGTCCGCTCTTCTAACTAGTTCTTTATTGAACACAACTTGGATGACTTCAAATTATGCCTTTGCTACTTTTCTCTTTAAGACACTGCATTCAATGAATATAACATTAAAATAGCTACCTCTCTTCAAAATTGAAGAATAGTGTTCAGTATGGCTACAGCTGCTACAATATTGAACAGAACACGAGCATAGATTATGTGTTACGCACTGTCACTGTCTGCAGGAGTCCTCAAGGCTGGAAAGGTTTCAGATGCAAAAGAATTAAAATGAGACAGACATTAGCATGTGTTTGTGAGCCATGATAGGTATTGATCCTAATGACTTACCTTAGACACTAAATTAGAAACCTGATATTGTGAGGCTCGTGATTTGCAGCTCAGACAGTCTATCAGGGAAAAAAAAAAAAAGAAATCCTTCTTGGGATGTGGGGAGAGAATCAACTCGGTTTTGAAGCAGCTTCCATATCATATTAAGCAATTTCATTAATTTGCTGTAAAAGCAAGAGTTTCTATAATAAAAGGTTAGTTTGTTTGCTTTCTTTTAGCAAATGGCATCAAGGTCACACATCATTTTCTTACATTCTGGAACTTTTTGACAATAGGATAAAGAAAAAATGCTACTTGAATATTTTAAACCAGTTCTTCATTTGGCATTGAAGACTTTGCATTCTTTCTATCTATATTCTTACCAAGTTCTACATGACTGATACTTAGACAAATAGGTATTTAAAACCAGTATACATAGACTGTAGAACATTTGGCCAATAAACTCACAAGAGAGAAAATACAGCAAAGCTTGAAAACTAGTCAGAGTATTTTACTAGTCTTGTAGCTTCAGTTCTAGGACTGTCAGTCTGGATGCTTTCCACAACAAGTTTTTAAAGAAATTTAACTAACTAAGAAATTTAGTATAATCCCATAAACCCAAAGTTTGATTAGAAATATTGTTAGAAATATTATTAGAAATAGCTCCTATCCTTTCTCCTTCCTGTAGGATGTATCTGGAGAAAAGAAAAAAGGAAGAAAACATGAGACTGGGAAAAACATTGATGAGTTTTGGCAAAAAATAAAAACCAAAATATTTTCACTTTTAAGGCATATGTAATACTTGTTTGATGGTAAAGGATACTTCTTGCTTCCAGACTTGTTGGAGGAGACTGATCAGGCTGCATCTCCCATCAAGAGAATCAGTGAATAAGAGCAAGAATTTCTTTTATGTCTTTATAGCATAAAGCAAGTAGAGCTCACTTTTTCCTAGCAAAAAGACTCATATAAGGAGTAGGCTGGAAATAAGTTTCAGACTAGTCTGTAACTCCCCTATTCAGTGTAGAGAACTTGAGTTTTTAAGTGCTGTCCTGGTTTCAGGTAGAACAGAGTTAATTTTCCTCCTAGTAGCTGGCAGGGTGCTATGTTTTGGATTAGAATGAGAAGAGCGCTGATAACATGCTGATGTTTTAATTGTTGTAGAGCAGTGCTTACACCAAGCCAAGGACTTTTCAGCTTCTCGCTCTGTCCTGCTAGCGAGCAGGCTAGGGATGCAGCAGGAGCTGGGAGGGGACAGACCCAGGACAGCTGACCCAAACTGGCCAAAGGGGTATTCCATACCATCTGATGTCATGCTGAACAATATATAGGGGTGGCTAGCCGGGGTGGAGGGGGGGCCGGCTGCTCGGGGATAGGCTGGGCATCGGTCAGCGGGTGGTGAGCAATTGCATTGTGCATCACTTATTTTGTACACATTATTACTATTAATACTATTATTATTATTATTATTGTTATTATTTTCCCTGTCTTAATAAACTGTCTTTATCTCAACTGACAGGCTTCACTTTCCCGTTTCTCTCCCCCATCCCGGAGAGGGAGGGGGGAGGGTGAGCGAACGGCTGTGTGGTGCTTGACTGCCAGCCGGGCTAAACCACAACAAGTGCATATGTAGGAAGGGTGAAGCAATTTAATATTGTTGTAGATGAGCAGCAAATTACAACCCCTGAAAGCAAAGAAGAAATAAGGAAGACGTTATGATTTAGATGTGTTATGTGTATTTAGATGTGTTATGTTACTTCCTAGGGCTATTCCTGGCTAAATGCTACTCATATATCATATCTTGCTTTTGGCTGTATATGAAGTCAAATCTAGATCCTGAAAGTGAAATTAATGTGGAGAAATCCTAGCCCCACTGAAGTCAGTAAAAAGAGTCCCACTGGCTTAAACTGAACCTATATTTCACACCTGGCATTTGCACAGTGTAACTGGAAGTATCTGTTCCAAATATTTCATGGGCTTAAAATAGCACAGACAGCCTGGCAAAACAAGGGTGTAATTTTTCAGATTAATAAATCTGCTGAGATATAAAATTATCTGATTTGTAACTATGTATTAGTAGATCTGAAATGTCAGTTATCTCCCTGCTTAATGCTTAGATTGTTATATAATTTTATACAGCTTCTAGAGTAGGTTCAAAAGGAAGAGAAATAAGAATGTTCTGGCTACCATTACAATTAGATTTCCAGCACAGAGAATAACACTCAAGGTTACATTTTCTCTGATTAATATAATCTGAAATAAGATATCATAGTGTTAGTAATTGGCATAGTAAATAGCTTCATTTACAAGAGTCATTTCTTGTTTAATGGAAACGCAGGAACTAGATACATTGGAAAGAATTTAGAATGCAAAGATTTTGTTTCAGCAGGAGGCTTGGTCATTGTGGTGTAAATTCCATTAATAAATAAACTGAAAGTAGCCTATTGGCTATAAGACAGCACAAAGATAATAATCCTAGAGGTTGTACATTAAGTAAAAATGCTTCGTGGATAGCAAAATCTTGACCTGATGCAAGGCAGTGAGAACAAAATCACTGGCAGTACTTTTTTTTTTTCTTGTTAGTGATCATGGGGTTAGTAAATTACTGGAGATGTAGTCTCCTTCATACTGCATGGGAATTAGGAGCCTGCCTGTTATTGCTAGGGCTGCTTTGACTCTGAGAACGACCAGAAAATCCTCTGCTGTGCTGGTTAATTCATATTTTACCACATTTGGCAACTGACTTCATTGGAGCCCTGTATTTATCCTGTTCTTGTCATAACCCTGTCCTTTACACCTCATTTCTTTAAGGTAAAATATTCTCATTTCAGTACCTGTCCTGCTTTGCTCTAAAATACAGTGCACTACCTAGTGTAGAAAATACATTAATTCCTGATGAGATTTACGTGTGCAAATTTATTAGATAACCAGAATCCATGACTGTATTCTTTGAGGAAAACTATTTTTTCCCACACCAACACCACTAGGGTTTCTGCATCCAGTTCAAGACAAGTAGCATGGAGGGAATGTGGCTTCTCTACCCCATTCTCCATGAATACTCAGGGCATCTCCTAATGAAAAATAACTGAAATGTGATTTTTAAAACCCAGCCTCACATACACACAAAGAAGATGTAAAGTTACCTTTAAGTAAGGATTTTGATTTTGAAGAAAAAGCAAAACACAAACAACACAAGAAATACCAAACTGAGCCTTAGGACCTATCCCTGTAAGGAAAGAGCATCTATTCTGCTATTGCAGTTAGCAAAATCAGCTGTGGAGCTAGCAGGAGGTCACATTTAGCTGAGATGCCAGCAGCTGGCAATGAGTGATATAAAAAGCCTAGCTCTCATTTTACCTTGTGTCAGTTACTTTTCTTTTCTTTTTTTTTTTTTTTTTTGGTAACTGCATGATATTAGCACAGTTAGAATATAAATCTCAGCGCTGAATGTTATAAATCTACCTCATGCCCTGCATGTCTCTAGAATCAAAAAAACGAAGGAACTTTTCTGTAGCTCTTAAGGCCAAGAACAATAGCTAGTTTTGCTCCTAATTCAGGCTCCATTTTAGAAAATCACTGAGCCATCAAGCAGAGAATCCACTGATTTGGGGTTCAGGCTCAACGTCAGGTATTTAGTTGGAAGCATTCTGCCCAAGCACAGTTAATTTTATATCTTCAGCAATAAAGCAAGTAAAAAAATCTCTAATCACTTCTCCCACTCATTTCTCAGATGTGGCTGGAGCTATTGTTGTTCTATTTATATCACAGCCTCTTTATATTAATGTTCTGCTGGAATACAGGATTTCTGGAGGGTGTTTTCTGTTCCCCCCCCCCCCGAATATTTTTCCTGTCTGCAGCAGGCACAGGGTGCTACGCCTCAAATCTCAATTCTCAGAGCTGTGGCATTTTCTCGTACAGCACAAAGCAGGAGTTACTGAAAGTGGTTTGGGTTTTAGCTCTTACTTCACTGCAGACTATCAAAGAATCTTTAATTCTTCTTTTGGATGTTTTACTGTAATAATGAGTCTTATATATGTGTATATATATATAATAAAATTTGGATTAGGACCAAAAAAAAATCAAAACCTTCCACTCCTTCATTCTCACATGCAAGAGAAGGCAAGGCTTCTCCCCAAATAAAGGTGCTGCTTACTAGAGAAAGAGCAGCATTTAGAACTGCAAAATAAAATCTAAAAAAAATGGTTCTTGGTATCACAGGACTAGATCATTAGTAGCACATCTGGAAAATGCATGGGCAAACTGATTATGACTGTGATTTCACCTAGTTTTACAAAGCAGCAAAACTTGTGTCATTTGGATAAAGCATTTATACTTCTCAATAGAGACCTAAAATCACTCCTAGCAAAATCAGAAGCAATATTAAATGGGTACTAATATTGCAATTGGACAACAGGCTCCTGTTAATCTTCCCTAAAAAGCAGATGAAACAGCTCCTCACATAAAGCTAATTCTGTGGTTTCCTGGTTCCTATGGGCTATGCTAGCAGATGGTATCAGCAGCATCCCTTCAGCTTTGGCTAAGAGTCAGCTTTTCATTTCAATTTGTCTCTTTTTAATTTCAACCATGGGCACTATATACAGTAACTGCTCGAGTTAGTCAAATAATTGTTGCAAAATACCATTTGTGGTGAAATTTAATGTCTACCTACTGAACAACAACTTGCAGATAACTTTTTTTTTTGGTCTACAGACAGATACAGAGACAATTCAAATGAACTTCCTTTATAAGTTACCCAAGGCAGATCCATGCAGTGTCACAGAGCATTCCTCCTTCCTAACAATTTGGATCTCTTTTTCAGTGATACCTTTCAAGTGCCTTTCCTTATTAGTCATGGGCCCAACTGATAATGCAACGATCCTTAGGTCCTTGTATGAGCTTAGGACAGAGGATGAGAAGTTTGCTGCTGGCGTTGCATCTCCTCATCAATAGAGATGATTCTGCAGGAGGTATATGTCTCCCTCCAGCAGCCTAACAAATTCCAGACCATGTTTTCCTCACCACTTGAGATCACCCTGCCTCTTCTCAAGAGTCATGACCATTCCTCTGATAATAGTGTTGGTGAATCTGCGGGGCACATTCCCTTTCGTAGGTTGCTTCCTGCTGAAGGAGAGCAAGCAGAGGAGTCAAAATGAATGAAGTGAACTTTTCCTGAGCAGGTTGCTTTCTTCATACAAAATAAGAGTTCTGGTCAATGGCCACTCTCTCTGCTTTTTACAGACAAAGGTGGGGAGGATGAGATGAGAAAGGATGACAGGAGATTATCTTTCTTGACTGTTAGCTGGAGAACCCAGTTCTGTGCATCCCCATGAGTTATAGGGACACAGTACTGTAGGAAGACTGTGCACCATGACAGGCAGTATTAACATGAAGTATGGTTCACAAAACTTTAGAAGATCTAGCTAAGAAAGTATTACTCATTTCTATGAAAGGATTCCGCACACAGGTGGGCAGGTTTCATATTGAAAGGAAAATATGATATAATGTATATAATTAGATACAAAAGTGAAGATATGAGAAACAAACATTTTAGTATTGGGCAGTTTTTACATAAGAATGTTCTTGGTAAAATTCTTGGTATAATATACATAAAATAAAACATTTTGATGGCTAGAGACTGTGGGAATGGGGACTGTAAACATAGTGGGATACATGAATATAAGCCATAACTTGCAGATAACAATTTTTATGTTTTAATTTATTTTATTGATCTCGTGTTTAGATCCTTAACCTTATTCTGTGCTAACTGCATCCTGTCTCATTTTTTATTTTTACTGATGGGATTATTGTCTCTTGCAGGTATTTTTAAAATTATTTTTATTTACAGATGATGACTGTTGTTAGCTAGTGAAAAGGTCTGATATTTAAATATCTGAACCATACTTTGTTTGCTGTAGAGGAAAAAGGTTCATTTTAAATTATAAAGAAAATTCTAAATTGTTGGCTTCTACTATTTTTCATCAGGACAGTAATGGTGTATTGGTAAAATTTTGCTTCTAGGCTTGTAATAAACATAATGCCATGCAAACCTTTTATCCTGAAATTTTGAAAAGTATATATTATCTCAGTGGTTTTAAATTGCATTAAAGCATCTAGTGAGGTTAAAATCACCATGTTTTCCTTCCTAAAGTAACAGCATGAACTGAGTTCTCTGTGGCTGTATTTGTATACATTTCTTAGAGTATCCCTTAGGATTTTTTAGGAAATAAAAGATTTCTACACAGAAATAAATAAATGAATAAATCCTACAACTATCTTTTATTAATTCTGAAGGTCTTAGAAATGTAATTCTGCCCTTGTCTTGATGACATTCATCAAATATTTACCACGTGTTCTTCCATATCATTTTAGTGTGTGACTGATGAAACATTAAAATGCTGTCAACAGTGGTATATTTATGTTTGATTGCAAAAACATTATATTGCCTATAAATATCTCCATCATGCACTAAACCATTACTATGCAGGAGAGAAAAAAGAGAAAAAAAAATGGAGGGAAGGTCCCTCCAGTATTTTCTGGACAGGTGTTCTGGTTGCTGAATCATAACTTTGATTTCGCAAGTGCGAGATTGGGATGGTGCTGGGGAATACTGGATGGGGAGGTTGGTTGTGTGATCTGATTACTGACACTTGCTTTAGTACTTACATAATAAGGGGCAGACAAAAGTATCTCCTTAATAGTAAGTCAAACACCACAATACTTACCATCTGTTTAATATTAAAGAATATGAAGATTTTCTCATTATTAAGCAGTGTTTTGCTGACTTGGAACTATAGTTGTGGCTAAGCACCACACAGCCGTTCACTCACCCTCCCCCCTCCCTCTCTGGGATGGGGGAAGAGAATTAGAAAGAAATGAAAGCCTGTGGGTTGAGAAAAAGACAGTTTATTAGGACAGAAAAGAAAGGAAAATAATAATGATAATAGTATTACAATTAATAATGTGTACAAACAAGTGATGCACAATGCAATTGCTCACCACTGATGCCCAGACTATCCCTGAGCAGCCGGCCCCCCCCCCCGGCCAGCCCCCCCATATTAATTGTTCAGCATGACATCAGATGGTATGGAATACCCCTTTGGCCAGTTTGGGTCAGCTGTCCTGGGTCTGTCCCCTCCCAGCTCCTGCTGCACCCCTAGCTTGCTCGCTAGCAGGACAGAGCGAGAAGCTGAAAAGTCCTTGGCTTAGTGTAAGCACTGCTCTGCAACAATTAAAACATCAGGGTGATATCAACATTATTCTCATCCTAAATCCCAAACACAGCACCCTACCAGCTACTAGGAGGAAAATTAACTCTATCCTAGCTGAAACCAGGACATTATTTGTGTACCTATTAGGAGGATAAGGAAGGAGAACGTGTTAGGGCAGCAGGACATGTGGTAGGCAATGGCCAGCTGTGGTGATGATCAGCTTAAAGCAGGCAGCTGGGTAAGGATAAAAAGAGCTAATAAGTGGGGATGAACAGAAAGATTCAACTGCAAGAATAAAGTTCCTAGTACTGAAGTCTATTGATATTGATATGAAGTTATCTGCTGTGGGAAATGATGGATATTCTATTTTTTGACTCACTGTACACGAGGAAGGATAAGGTACTCATAAACAGAAAATAGTAAGAAAAGTATCCTGTTCTTACAAGCAGAAAGACAAAATAACCCTAACAAGGCTTTCCAATTTTGTAATTTACTTGGTACTGTTTACATGACTTAGTGGCAGATACTGCAGAGCAGTCTGTCTGAGGTTTTTAATAGGTTGTTTTAATAAACCTTTCTTGTGATTTGTGTTTCTGATACAAACAGCAATTATCCAGCCAAGTAATGAGACTCTAATGAACATGTCTTTCCTAGATTATTTTAGAAGTTCATCAGAGAAGCCTTGTAGTATTGTAAAACTGCAGTCTGCTTTTTCCCTGACAAGACACATCTGGTTGTTCTAGTAAATACTTTATACTTAAGTAGTTGAGAGTTATAAAATAAATATATATAGGTTTTCTGTGTAAACATGAAAATATATTATTTTTATTTACCTCTAGTTTTATTCTAGCATGATACAGATCAAAAATATTTTTTTTCTGCTTAGTCTGATCCAAATCTCTATATATCGATATATTTTTTTAACCACACGTTTCATGTGGAAATGTATCTCACCTGTGCACAGGAGGGAGTTTTGTTTAGTGGAAATAAAGCTGCAAGTGAAGAGAGGAATAGTATTTTTGAGATCAAGGAACTCCTCCTTATTATGAAATGTAGCAGTCATGAGCCATAGATCTATTTTTTTGTGATTATTTCTTTCTCTTTTTTGTCTCATCTAATACAGTCTTCAGGACTGTGTGAAAAAAACAGCAACTTCTCTTTGAGTCTTGAAAATGCAGATGTAGCTGTATACTTATAACCCATATGTGGCTGGCCTGGTTGCACTGCTGAGGAGAGTTTAGATGGAAGCCCGGGACAGTTGTCTTCTGAGACTGCTCTTTGGAGGGGGGATTGGGGATTACAGGAGATGTACGTTTGAAGCCCTGAAGTTGAGAAACTTGAACCTGCATCCTAAACCTAAGTATTGGAACTTAAATTTGAAAATGACATAAAGTTTGGTGGAAAAGTAAATCATACTGAGAACAGGGCATGGATTTTTTTAGCCTAGATTTTTTGGGAAGCAGTCTTATTCAAACAGGGTGAATTTGGTACCTAAGTGCAAAGCTGTGTAAGATCTACCTGCAAAGAGAACCTGGGGGGAAAATATTCTGGAAAAGCATTTCTGGGGGGGGAAAAAAATAACAAAAAAATTAGAGGACCTAAACAGGGCTATGAACTTGAGTTCAGTGAAGGGCTGTAAAGGAGGGGGACTACGCAACAAAGAAAGGAAAAGTGGGGTGATGGCATACCTCTGCTTGCAATTGGTATGGGCAACAGTCCTGACTCATTGGACTACCTGTCAAAATTTCTATATGACCAAGCATTGCAAATCATTTACCATATAATTTACCAACTCAGAGGGATGAAAGGAGAGTGGGAATTTTTGAGGTAGTTTACTGGCAAGAAAGGACGGTGCTCCACATCCTTTTCTTACTGTTCTGGACATTCATCTTACAATGGTGTGGACCACACTCTAGAAGGGCTACTTTCTGTCTCTGAATAGACAGGGAGTCATGTAAGTCTTGGTCTGATGTTGAGTTTGCCATTAGAGAGATTAATGTTTAATCAGAGAATCCCGCCATAAACAGCTCAAAATTTTTCATGGTAACAAAACTTAATTTAGGCTATGAAATAATAATTTCTTTTATAGGACATTAACATATGGTTTGGATAGGTCATGCAACAAAAACAATACTGTGAATTGCTTTACTGGGATGAAATTTAAAAGCAATTTTAAACGTTTTGATAAGAGTCTATTTTTTGCTAGATGATTTATCAATTTACTGATTTGGTATGTGTTTTTCTCTTACAATGTGCCCTGTAATAAGGGAGAGAAATCAGAGGAGAGAAAGTTGATGCTATTAATTGGAAATATTTTTTTTTCTTTATCATATCTACATGTTTCCCAAATGGATTTTCTTTACAGTAAATTACTTAATAGCAATGTAATCAGAATTTAACGTTGTTTCAGTTTCATGAACTGCTTACATTAATGGTGGTCTAAGCTCCAGGTTGATGCACTCCTGTTTTAGGAATTTAATTGCCAGTTTCAGGCTTTAACAATTAGATCTTAAAAACTTTTAATAATGTCTGTGCTTGTAATGCCAAAAAAAGGGGGGGGGGGGGGGCTTAAGAAACAGGATTTTTTAGTTTTGTTTTCCTACAGCTGCTAGTCAATATAAACATATAAAAACAGGTACTGCTAATTATCCTGTCATTGATCAAATAAAAATGACCTTTACCTTGTGTCAAACAAGATTCAGTGTTAAAAATGATAGTTCATTTAAGCAGCTTTGTCTAAGGAGAAACACCAAAAGCAACAGCAAAAACTCCCTGTACCCCACAGAAAGACCTTGGAACCAGGTTCCTAGCCCAAGGGCCCCAATACTTTTCCTTCTGGAACTCAGATTCTTTCCTGTGAGTTAGAAATTACACTCCCTGAATTCAAAGTATGTAAACAATTCAGGAGCAAGCCTTACATTGAAAATTGATAGTTGCAGGTTGCTGGTGTACAAAGACAAATGATGACTCTGCTTGGGATGTGTTTGCAAACAGAAAAGTAGAAGAAGGGCTACATGCATCAAACAAATTGCATTGAATAATGTGATAGGTTGTAGTCAGTAGTAAGTAGAAAACATTAGGAAAAAAGATTAGTGGTCTTGCAGAGAATGGGATGATATAAGAAAAAGAAGAGCTGTAAGGCTTGAGAGTGTGTGTGCAGAGGGAAATGGGAATTGTCTGCAGAAGAACAAAAAGAACAACAGGAAAGATAAAATATGGGTGACGGAAGGATAGTAACAGCTATTAATTACAATGAGAAGTCATTTGGGCTGTACCTTCACTGCGTGAAAATGGTGATCATTGAAGTAGTGTAGGCCCAAGCATCTGAGTCCAATAAATGGGGCTTATTTGCAGATGTGATGCCAGCAAGTGAAAGTTTGCAAGAAAAAGAAATGCAAGTGCACCTTTGGGCTTGAAATTCGCTCTTGGAACCAGATCATTTATGTTTATAGCCTCCATCATCAAGCATCTCTTCCCACAAGTATGCAATCTCAAATGCCAAACTGACCAGTGTTATTGAAGGTGTCAAACTTTTAGGTAGAGAATATAGAAGGAGGGAAAACATAAACAATATATATATATATATAAAGTATTAATGACTAAATATTTACCTCTTTGGTGCAAGTCTTATTGACCAAAATATTTTTTGACCTTTTTTTTCTAAAAGGGGAAAATGTTGTTCTCTTGATTTATTCTATCTGACAACTAAGTATACTTTTCAAAGAGTTCTACAAATAGTTGTCACACTGTTAGTTACCTTTTTTGTTATTATTATTTATCTGTATCTAGTTCATATAGTACCGGCTTCTTTATAAGTACTTAAAAACATTAAACAATGATAATTTTACAAAGTGAGACTTGAAATAGTTCTTATAATATCCTGACAGTTTTGCTTTGCTTCGCTTCATGGAAAACAAATGATGAGAAAAGTGGTGTTACAAGCAAGCAGTGCTGCAGAGTGCTGAGCTAATGTAAATCCCCCATTTATGTAAAATAAAGGGTGAAGAGAGATTTAGTGAGTAAACTCAAAAGTTTAAGAGAAAACAGGTTTCAAAATTGACTTCAGCAGGATAAATTGTGACATTACTCACAATGCACACAGGGAAATGGATTATCTAAGAGAAAAGTAATAACAAAGATATTCTTATTTAATAAACATTGTGTTCATCTCAGTATTTTTCCACTCAATGATAACAATAAAAAGAACAGGAAAGCTTATGCCGTAGATCTAGGAAAATACCAGTGGCTTGTTTACACTTAATACAGCATTTTCTGAATTTAATTTCTTTGCTTTCTCTTTCATCCCTTGTGATACCGCTTTGTCCAGGTTCTCAGCAGCAGGACCCATTCCTTTACTTTGTGTGTATAGTAGCCTGCATAAGGCAGAAAACTGAAAAATTGTGCAACTGGACATTGCTGTTAACTGTTGTGTTATACATCGTCAATTATCACAGCCACACGAGAGCTTTGAAGCAGAAAGCTTTTGATTTCTGAGGCAACATTTTTTGAGATATTCTTTTACTGCTGTTTGGATCGAGGTCACTAGAATTGTATGTATTTTGCTGAAAACCAGGATATAGATCTTCATCTTTTGTTACTTCATGTAATTTGTGTGTTTGTACCACTGCTGTGTTAACTCAAGACTTATATCTGAACCATGGATTTGTTTTATACAGGCAAATTAAACTGGATATGTCAAAGCCATACATCCCAATAATCTGTAGAAATTAACTGAGATGCATGGTACTACTGTAATAAATTAACAAGATTAATGGAAGATTTCTTCTTACCTTGTGAACCCAGAAATATCCATCTTTTCATTCATATTAGATTAATTTTCCTCTTTGCAAATGGCCTACTCCTATTTCTATATTCTAGAAAGATTATGAATAATACCAAAGACTGTAAATTTCTGATGCAGCACTTTAACAGGATGTTCTTTATGATTCTTCCCCTCTGGGATTTTGTTTTCAAGTCTACCTTGAGACTTGGAGACCTATCTTCAGTCCAAATATGACTGAAGCAAGCTGCTGTCAGCTGGAGTCACAGATACAGACTAGCTGAGGCTGGGACCTGTGGAGACCATAGAGTCCAACACCCCTGCTCAAAGCAGTCAGCAAGAGCAGTTTGCTCATGGTTGTGCCTGGATCAGTTTTGAATATCTCCAAGGACAGAGACTCTACAACTTGTCTGGGCAACTTGTTACACTGTCTCAATTACTATAAAGAAGTTTCATCCTATGCTTAAGTGGAGTTTATCCAGATTCAGATAAATAATAAGTTCAGATGCAGAAAAAAGTACAAAAAAAAAGTTTAGTCAATTTTTATTTTTTTTAGCAAACAACCTTGATAGCTTTCTTTCATTACTCCACATGTTCTTCTAATTTCTATTTTAGAATGAAATTTCATTAATTAAAAAAAATATTACTTCTGGATACAAAATCCATGCCAAATACTTATTTTAACAACTAATTGTTAATCTAAATCAAGTTTAGATTCTGTACTTGTTTTTGCTCTCCCCTGCCCTCTTCTCCTTTCCTCTCTTCTCTTTCTTTGTCCCTTCCCCTTCCATTAATCTAATTAGATGTGTTCCCAAAATCAGGTAGAAACCTGAGAATTCCCCTTTACACTAATGATCTAAATGTATAGATGCTTACTTATGATCTAGAAGGCGGCATTTGATTTCATCTATGCATTTTCTGCTGGTGAGTCAAGCTTTCTATTCCTCACTGCTGAATATATCACTTGTAAATGAAATACAAATACCTACTTACAAAGTTTACAGCAATTTTATAACAAAATTAGGTTTAAAAAGATGATGTCTTGATACAAATGAAGATAAGGAGGTTTCAGATTGTCCTGGTTTCAGGTAGGACAGAGTTAATTTTCCTCCTAGTAGCTGGCAGGGTGCTATGTTTTGGATTAGAATGAGAAGAGCGCTGATAACATGCTGATGTTTTAATTGTTGTAGAGCAGTGCTTACACCAAGCCAAGGACTTTTCAGCCTCTCTCTGTCCTGCTAGCGAGCAGGCTAGGGATGCAGCAGGAGCTGGGAGGGGACAGACCCAGGACAGCTGACCCAAACTGGCCAAAGGGGTATTCCATACCATCTGACGTCATGCTGAACAATATATAGGGGTGGCTAGCCGGGGTGGAGGGGGGGCCGGCTGCTCGGGGATAGGCTGGGCATCGGTCAACGGGTGGTGAGCAATTGCATTGTGCATCACTTATTTCGTACACATTATTACTATTAATACTATTATTATTATTGTTGTTGTTATTCTTTTCCCTGTCTTAATAAACTGTCTTTATCTCAACTCACAGACTTCACTTTCCCGTTTCTCTCCCCCATCCTGGAGAGGGAGGGGGGAGGGTGAGCGAACGGCTGTGTGGTGTTTGACTGCCAGCCAGGCTAAACCACAACAGAAGGGTAGGAAGAGATGCTATATATGACATATTTCACTTGATTCCTTGCACTGGGAATCAAAAATAGCTATACATTCTGGAGTATTAATGTTTCAGCTGTGGCTATGTGCCACTCCAGCTGTAGCCTTTCTGGCCCATCCATTTGCTCATACCAGGTACACTCCGCAGGTGGAATGCTGCTGCAATACATCGCACGTCCTCCTGTAAGCCATGCACTCAGCCTGCTCACCACCAGCTCAGCAAAGTTTTGTTTTGGTTGTACCCAAGAAAGTTGAAAGGACAGAGATCCTTACCCGAGACAAGGAGACTATTACAACTGATGAGCGGAATTAAACATTTACATTTTGTGTGTGTGACGCTGTTGATTTCACAGGGCTACATGACTTAAAAATGCACAGACCATTAGTAAAAGGAAAGAAAGTGAGGCAACATCAAACACTTAATCCCTAGGAGACCAAAGAAACTGAAAACTGTTAAATCCTATTGCGGATGAGCCGTAGTGTAATTTTTGTTTTAAGGTATTTATTCATCCCATAGGTGCAGCTTTTCTGCAGTCTGTAGTGTGCTCTGCCATCAGATTATGGAGTGCAAAGTTCAGCATACGTTCCAGAATGAAAGCAATACTGAATAGTGAATATAGATCAAAACAGTTTATCTTTCACAAGAGATGCTGGAGAAATGAAACCATTGCTGTAAATGTCAAATCTACATAGGAAAGCAGAAGCAAGCCACCTTATTCATGGGTAGGTCTCAGTGTCCAGAGCTGTATGTATGTGAAAAGGCGCAGTCATTCTGGATTAAAAACAAATACACTTTTGGATCGCTTTAAAACATCCATTTAAGACATCCCTGTTCCCTTCCTTCACTATCTACCTCCCCCCCCTTTATTTTTTTTTTTTTATTCTGATACATCGCATGTTCAGTGATGGATGATTACTTGCTACTGAACTGTTTCTTTAGATCCTGAACTGAGGTGTAATAGGAATGTTTCCATTTGCTTCAGTAATTTTGCTTTATTTGTTCAACGTTCTTGCCCATATGGTATGAGAATTGAATACTTCTACCCTCTCTTTCATTGTCTGAGGCTCTGAGGCCATATTCTGCCCTCCTTGATAACATATGGTCTACTTTGGTATTGGAATTTTTATTAATAAAATATCAGTTAGGCAAAAAAGATCAGAAGGATCTAATCAAGCTATTAAAACATAAATGGTGGCTTAAGGGGAGAAAAAAAATAAAGAGGAAAAGCAGAACTCCACCAGGTAGCAAAATTCAAGTCGTGACCCAAATCCAAGGGGCGGAGTTATTCTATTTATCTCAGTTCAGCAGTTTCATCTGCATGTGCATTCCTTGGAAGAAGATTCAGTGAGACTGAAGTGCAGGGGACTCAACTGGTGAGCGCACACTCAGGCTCTTAGGTAGTGTTGTACGGGCTGTGCTGATGTCTCTATTTTTAAATACTTATACCCGAGATAGGTAGTTTAAAGCTAAATCAATTATGTCCAAATATTTTTAAAATCTTGGTTGTATTGGGAAAAAAATGGATGATACGTTTCTGAAGCAAATCCTCTCAGAAGTCATGTTCAGGCACATGAAGGACAAGAAGATGCCTGGGAACAGCTAGCATGGATTTATCAAGGACAAATCATGCTTGACGAGCTGACTGTTATCACCTTCAGATGACTGACTCTGTGGATGAGAGAAGTGGATTATGTTTACCTTAACTCTAAGAAGACTTTGAATGCAGTCTCTCAGAGTGTCCTTGTAGCCAAACAGGCAAGATACGGTTTGGAGGTGGATGGAGACTTAGTTGGACCACCAGACTTAATGGGTTGGGATGAGCAGTACAAAGTCCATCTGACAGCAAATCGCTGGTAGCATTCCTCAGAGGTTGATGCTGAGGCAATAGTTTTTAGTATCTTTGTTAACAACTAAATGATGGGACAAAAGGTACCCTCGTCAAGTTTGTGAGTGGTACTTAACTGAGGGGTGTGGCTGAAATGTTGGAAGGTGAGGGGACATGGCCAGACTGGAGAAATGGTCTGACAGGAACCTCATGAAATCCAACAAAAGCAAATATTGTGCTGCACCTGGGATGGACAACGTCATGCAGCAGTACCATTTGGGCACTACTGGGGAGAAAGCTTTGCAGGAGCAGACATGGAAATCCTGATGAACAATGAGTTGACCATGACCCAACAATGTGCCCTTGCAGTGAAGGGGGCAAGGTGCATCCTGGGTTGTATGAATAAGAGTGTAGACAGTAGGTCCAACTCCTCTTTATTCAGCACTTCTAGGAATGCATGTGGAGTACCACGGTCTCCCCAAAGAAGAAATATCTTGATGTACTGGAGTGAGTTCAGCAGAGGTCTCCCAAGACAGACTTGGGGATGGAGCAGAAAAAGTAACAGCAGAGGCTAAGAGATCTGAGTTGGTGGATGTGCTCAGCCTGATGAACCAAAGGGGAACCATCTTTCTGTCTTCAGCCACCTAATAGGTATATTGAAAACAAAGCCAGATTTTTCTCAGTGGAAGGATGAGAATAAATGATTCAAGTTGCAGGACAAAAAAATCTGATTACATATGAGGAGGTTTGTTTCACCATGCAAATGGTTAAATAGTGCAACAAGAGCCAAAGAGGCTGTGAGATTTCCTTCCTTGAAGGTACTCAAAACATGACTCAACATGATTGCTCAGTGCCCTGAGTAATCTGCTCTATGTGGACCCACCATGAGCAGGACTTTAGACCAGATGATTTAGAGAGATCTCTTCCAACTTATATTGAAATCAGAAAATCATAGCATAATTTAACTTTAAGCAGAATGTATTTTCTTCCAGGTTGAATTGTTGGTGTCAGTCACAGTAATGGTCTCTTCTCTCTGAAGGACTCGAGGGGATGGCATGGAGCTGCAACAGGGGAGGGTCAGGCTTGGTGTTAGGGAAAGGCTCTTCACCGAGAGATTGGTCAGGCTCTGGAACAGGCTCCCCAGGGCAGTGGTCATGGCACTGAGCCTGCGGGAGTTCAAGAAATGTTTGGACAACGCTTTCAGATATATGATCTATTTTTTATGTAGTCCTATGTGGAACCAGGAGTTGGGCTCTATGATCCTTGAAGGTCCCTTCCAACTCAGGATATTCTGTGTTTCTAAATGAGATCCATGTTCTTTTTCCACCCAACTTGTCTCAAAGATATCGTAACTATCCTCTTATTAATATTCCTTCCATTGAGCGTAACAAAACTTTACCACAGGCAGTTGTCATTTTCTAAACCATTTAATAACACTTGTTTTATTTCTAAGGGTAGAAAAATAATGGGATGATAACATGTCCTGAATTGCTAGTGACAGCAACTGTTAAGGCTTCAAGCACTTACTGTTTTTCACTAGCTGTTGTTTTTAGTACCAGCAATTTTATTCCCCTAAACCTAGGCTTATTTATGTATATAAGGAAAAAAAAAAAACTATTAGGAAATTATAAGCAAGCTTCCTGAGAGAAATCAAATGAAATATTGTATGTATTTGTCACTCCTATACCTGTATGGATGGGGAAAGATGTCACATGTCTTTTCTGTGGTCTGAACCACGGTTTTGCTTGGCGATCTTCACCAGTTCCAGATTTACTTACCAGCCACCATGATTATCCATGATAAAGCATTGTTAACATTTCATCAAAAACTCTTTTCCCCATAGAATTATTTATTTTTTTATCTTAAATTATCTGTTAGCTGTTTCCTGCCATTCATTTTCTATCTTTTCTGCCTGGGAGCCCAGAAGCAGCAGTTCACCTGGCTTATTGTACTCCAGGTTACAACCCACCACTTTCTCTCTCATAGTTTCTGGAAAACCTTTAGAAGAAGCAGGAGGGCAGGCTGGCTTGTGGCATCCACACTACACACGCTGTCTCTTCAGCTTTTCAGTGCCTTTTCCAGAGTCTGGCCGGACTGCAGGTTTGAACTGGCTAGCTGCCTGAAACACGGGAAATAAATGTCAGAAAACAGCTATCAGCTACAGAGGAGCTAATGCTGAATGCCTCTTAGTACCAAAGGGACTCTTCAGAGCAATGTTTTGTCAGCATCCACATTCAGGTTTTGCTGTAAGGCCAACCTTGTCTGCCAGCTATATTGGAGAGGCTCAGTCTGACCCCAGCCACATTTGTAAACAAATACATGTGTACATGTTTATGCCTATAGATGCACGTTCACACATGCCTCTAGGTAAACTGAGCTACAGCTTTGTCAGTGTAGGACTGAAAAGTCTATTATATTTGATAAGAATATGAGTTTATCAGCCATAATCACAATTTGGGCTCCCAGGGCATATTAATACAGCTTATTTTATTCATCAAAAGAGTATCTGCATACTTAGATGGATAGAGGAGGTTAAACAGATGCTTCTAGCAAGGAGTTTCAGCCATTCTGTTTGTTAAGTCTGTTTTCTTATTTTACCCCCCCCAGCTAGCATAATAAAGATATAATCTGTCTTCCTCCCCTCCACTTTCCTTCTACCTTGACTCTTCTGTTTGTCTCTTCTTGTCCCTTCACTATTTCATATCCTCTGTGGGAATAAACATGAACTACTTGGGCTAGCATCCCAAATGACCCAATTGTCTTCTCAGTCAAAAATTAAGATTCTAAGAAAAAAATAAACAAACAAAAAAAGGTATTGATTGATTGTAGAGCATCATCATTCCATAGGTTTCTATCAGTAAAGACTCCAAGATGTCTTGAGGATGTATTCAAGGAAGTTGGAGGCTCTACTCAACAAAATTAAGATTCCGCCAGCTGTTAGCTGTTACTCTGCTTTAAGGTGCTTGGTCTTCTGAGTAAAAATCAAAACCCAGAGGCAGCAAACACAGAAGAGTTATCCAAATAAACTGCCTGATGAACGGGGAGGTTGCCAACAGCACAAGATGCACAAACAAGTTACCACGGAAGTTATGCAAGTGCATGTTCTTAGCCTGAAGCGAAAGTGAGGTAATTTGAGTTAGGTTAGTAGGCAGTAAGAAAGCTTGTTATGTCTAATTAGCTAAATGCATTCTTGCAGCTCTTCCTACCCACTGGCCATTTAAGATTTTTAATTTTCCACCATCAGCACATTCATTTCTCATTGTTGCCCCTTTAGAGTTCTTCAGACTGAATATTTTATTCTGCGTTGTCCATGCTGGCAGATCACATCATAAGATGGAGGAAAGTGGATGCTCCTTATGCAGCTATCATTCCCACTTCAAGGCTCCTGTGTCTTGGGGCTGTCTCCTTCAATAGTCCTGTGACCAAGAAAAGATCCTTTGCTCACCCATGAGTTCCTTTCAGCACATAGGAAGGCAGCTGAAAAGGAGCACTCCAGTGAAGCTTCAATGAACTGTTTTTCAGTCAATTCATATTCTGCAAAAGTGTTATATTTTGGATGAACTATGTTGTGGTTTAACCTGGACGGCAGCTAAGCACCACACAGCCGTTCGCTCACCCTGCCCCCTCCCTCTCCGGGATGGGGGAGAGAAACGGGAAAGTGAAGTCTGTGAGTTGAGATAAAGACAGTTTATTAAGACAGGGAAAAGAATAACAATAATAATAGTACTACTACTAATAATGTGTACGAAATAAGTGATGCACAATGCAATTGCTCACCACCCGCTGACCGATGCCCAGCCTATCCCTGAGCAGCCGGCCCCCCCACCCCGGCTAGCCACCCCTATATATTGTTTAGCATGACATCAGATGGTATGGAATACCCCTTTGGCCAGTTTGGGTCAGCTGTCCTGGGTCTGTCCCCTCCCAGCTCCTGCTGCACCCCTAGCCTGCCTGCTGGCAGGACAGAACGTGAAGCTGAAAAGTCCTTGGCTTAGTGTAAGCACTGCTCTGCAACAATTAAAACATCAGCATGTTATCAGCACTCTTCTCATCCTAATCCAAAACATAGCACCCTACCAGCTACTAGGAGGAACATTAACTCTATCCTAACTGAAACCAGGACAAGGATGCACACCATGGGGCACCCTGTGGTTTTATTTGCGTGACCACGGGGAAGATATGGGGAAGTGGTACGGTGAACTGACCTCGGCCTTAGCTGCTCGGGTACATGAACTGTGAGGAAATACAGCAGCAAGAAAAGGGTCTCCTAGGAGAACTGCTGCTCCAGTTTCTGTTGGGCGGTCCCCCAGAGGCAGTAGAAGGGGTAGTGTTACTCCTGACCCTGACAAAGAGATCTCTGCTTCACATTTGGAAGAATTAATTGACAGATGCTCCAACCAGGACTAGTGGGGCCCTTCCTCTGGCCAGGTAGAGGAGAGGGACAACCGGATTTACTGGACTGTGTGGGTCCGATGGCCTGGCACACCGGAACTGCAGGAATACGAAGCTCTAGTGGACACAGGCACACAGTGTATCCTAATGCCATCAGGCCACCAAGGGGCAGAACTCATCTGTATCTCTGGAGTGACAGGGGGATCCCAACAATTAACTGTATTGGAGGCTGAAGTGAGCCTAACCAGGAATGAATGGCAAAAGCCCCCCATCGTGACTGGCCCAGAGGCTCCATGCATCCTTGGCATAGACTACCTCAAGAAAAGGTACTTCAAGGATCCAAAAGGTACCGGTGGGCTTTTGGCATAGCTACCTTGAGCACAGAGAAGATTAAGCAGCTGTCTACCCTGCCTGGTCTCTCAGAAGACCCTTCTGCTGTAGGATTGCTGAGGATTGAAGAACAGCAAGTGCCAATCGCTACCACAACTGTGCACTGGCAGCAACATCGCACCAACCGAGACTCCCTGATTCCCATCCATGTGGTGGTTCATCATCTGGAGAGCCAAGGAGTGATCAGCAAGACTCGCTCACCCTTTAATAGTCCTATATGGCCAGTGCGAAAGTGTAATGGAGAGTGGAGGCTAACGGTGGACTATTGTGGCCTGAACGAAGTCACGCCACCGCTGAGTGCTGCAGTGCCGGACATGCTAGAACTCCAGTATGAACTGGAATCGAAGGCAGCCAAGTGGTACGCCACAGCTGATATTGCTAATGCATTTTTCTCCATCCCTCTGGCAGCAGCATGCAGGCCACAGTTTGCTTTCACTTGGAGGGGCATCCAGTACACTTGGAATTGACTGCCCCAGGGGTGGAAACATAGCCCTACCATTTGCCATGGACTGATCCAGTCTGCGCTGGAGCAGGGGGAGGCTCCTGAACACCTGCAGTACATCGATGACATCATTGTGTGGGGTGACACTGCAGAGGAAGTTTTCGAGAAAGGGAAGAAAACAGTCCAAATCCTTCTGAAGGCCGGTTTTGCCATAAAACAAAATAAAGTTAAAGGACCTGCACGAGAGATCCAGTTTTTAGGAATAAAATGGCAAGATGGACGTCGTCAAATCCCAATGGATGTGATCAACAAAATAACAGCTATGTCTCCACCAACTAGCAAAAAAGAAACGCAAGCTTTCCTAGGCCTTGTGGGATTTTGGAGAATGCATGTTCCAGGCTATAGTCAGCTTTGAGTCCTCTATATCGAGTGACTTGAAAGAGGAACTATTTCGAGTGGGTCCCCGAACAACAACAGGCTTTTGAGCAACTCAAACAAGAAATAGCTCGTGCAGTAGCCCTTGGGCCTGTCTGTACCGGACCAGCTGTGCAAAATGTACTTTACACTGCGGCCGGGGAGCATGGCCTCACCTGGAGCCTCTGGCAGAAAGAAACTGGGGAAACTCGAGGTCGACCCCTAGGGTTTTGGAGTCAGGGCTATCGAGGATCAGAAGCCAATTACACCCCAACTGAAAAGGAGATACTAACAGCATATGAGGGGATTCGAGCCTCTTCAGAAGTTGTTGGTACGGAAGCACAACTCCTCTTGGCCCTACGGCTACCTGTGTTACATTGGATGTTCAAAGGGAAAATCCCCACTACACGCCATGCAATCGACGTTATGTGGAGTAAGTGGGTAGCGTTAATTTCATAGCGGGCTCGAATGGGGAGACCTAACCACCCAGGAGTCCTGGAAGAGATCATGGGCTGGCCGGAGGGCAGGGATTTCAGAGTACCAACAGAAGAGGTAACTCATGCCGAAGAGGCACCACCATACAATGAGTTGCCAGAAGACAGAAAGCAGTATGTGTTCTTCACTGACGGATCCTGCCGTGTGGTAGGGAACCACGGGAAGTGGAAAGCTGCTGTTTGGAGTCCCACATGACGAGTTGCAGAGGCCATGGAAGGGGAAGGCGAGTCGAGTCAGTATGCAGAAATGAAAGCCATACAACTGGCCCTAGAGATTGCTGAAAGAGAAAAATGACCAGTACTGTATCTCTGCACTGATTCCTGGATGGTGGCAAATGCTCTGTGGGGGTGGCTGCAGCAATGGAAACAGAGCAACTGGCAGCGCAGATGTAAACCTGTCTGGGCTGCTACCCTGTGGCAAGATATTGCTGCCCGGGTAGAAAACCTGGCTGTAAAGGTACGTCATGTAGATGCCCACATGCCCAAGAGTTGTGCCCCCAAAGAACGTCAGAATAACGAAGAGGTGGATCGAGCTTCGAAAATTGACGTGGCTCAGGTGGACCTAGACTGGGGACGTAAGGGTGAGCTGTTTGTAGCTCGATGGGCCCATGAAACATCAGGACATCTGGGGAGGGATGCCACATACAGATGGGCTCGTGATCGAGGGGCGGACCTGACCATTGAGGTCACACAGGTTACCCATGAGTGTAAGACCTGTGCTGCAATCAAACGAGCCATGAGGGTAAAGTCTCCCTGGAATAGGGGGAGGTGGCTTGGATTTCGATATGGTGAGGCCTGGCAAATTGACTATATCAGACCACTCCCACAAACCTGACAAGGCAAATGTTACATACCATGGTAGAAGCAACTACTGGGTGGCTGGAAACATATCCAGTAAACCATGCCACCACCCAAAACACTATCTTGGGCCTGGGAAGACAAGTGCTGTGGCGACATGGTATACCAGAAAGAATAGAGTCCGAAAATGGGAGTCACTTCCAAAACAGTCTTGTCACCTTCTGGGCCAAGAGGCATGGCACTGAGTGGGTGTATCACATCCCTTATCACCCACAAGCCTCTGGGAAGGTTGAGAGGTACAATGGACTGTTAAAGACTATGTTACGAGCATTGGGTGCTGGGACGTGGAAACATCGGGACATAAATCTACCAGAAGCCATGTGGCTAGTTAACACTAGAGGGTCTGACAGCTGTCCTGGTCCTGCTGAAACAAAACCCCTACACACTGTGGGAGGAGCTAAAGTCCCCGTAGTGCATGTAGGGAAGTGGATGGGGAAGGCAGTGTGGGTTGCTCCTGCCATGGGAAAAGGCAAACCCACTCATGGGATTGTCTTCGCACAAGGACCAGGGTATACCTGGTGGGTGATTCAAAAGGATGGAGAGATCAGGTGCATGCCTCAAGGAGATTTAACCTTGTGTAGTGGGTTTACGTGGCAAGGTTTTGGTAGCGGGGGGGGGGGTGGGGGGGGGGTGGCAGGCATAGGGGTGGCATCTATGAGAAGAACCCAGAATATGCCCCATGTTAGATAAGGGGCCCGTTGCTGGCCAGAGTCGGGCCAATAACCTCATGTTCAGTAAATGTTAAAGTAGCATCCACAGAAGCAATCTCTCCAGCAGGCAGCCTGGTTACAGAAAGACTGATTCTGTAGCCACATCACAAACTTGGTGTTGATTGACTTTGATCTCACTTAAAACAGGGGGTTTGTTTCATTTTTTTTTTTAGCTAATGTTGCATTTATTATAGTGCTGTAGTTTTTGGTTTTGTTTTCTCCCTCCACTCTGATATAAACCAAGACAGAGTCAGTCCCTGTGAGTAAAGCTTTCTGTTGTGTTTGGGGTTTGTCCTGGTTTCAGTTAGGACAGAGTTAATTTTCCTCCTAGTAGCTGGCAGGGTGCTATGTTTTGGATTAGAATGAGAAGAGCGCTGATAACATGCTGATGTTTTAATTGTTGTAGAACAGTGCTTACTCCAAGCCAAGGACTTTTCAGCTTCTCGCTCTGTCCTGCTAGCGAGCAGGCTAGGGATGCAGCAGGAGCTGGGAGGGGACAGACCCAGGACAGCTGACCCAAACTGGCCAAAGGGGTATTCCATACCATCTGACGTCATGCTGAACAATATATAGGGGTGGCTAGCCGGGGTGGAGGGGGGGCCGGCTGCTCGGGGATAGGCTGGGCATCGGTCAACGGGTGGTGAGCAATTGCATTGTGCATCACTTATTTCGTACACATTATTACTATTAATACTATTATTATTATTATTGTTGTTGTTATTCTTTTCCCTGTCTTAATAAACTGTCTTTATCTCAACTCACAGGCTTCACTTTCCCGTTTCTCTCCCCCATCCCGGAGAGGGAGGGGGGAGGGTGAGCGAACGGCTGTGTGGTGTTTGACTGCCAGCCGGGCTAAACCACAACAGGGTTCAATATGTAGAAATTAATGAGTTCGATATAAATAAAGCACACATTAAAAATGTATTTGAGAAAAATGCGTTAATTGACTTGAAATGCTTTTTATGCTGTGATACTCAGGAATACCGAACACCATTTGCAAGAGTTGTGTGGAGAGAGCGTGTCATCCATCCAATGATTTTTTTTTCCCTTTCCTCCAGTCTGTCTCAGGACTGTTTCAAGAGCTGTCAAATTTGTGATGAAAAATGAGGGTGAGAGACCTGAATCTACCCATAGAAGCTAATAGCCCAACCGTCACCTGCCATGTCAGAGTTACTTTACATTTCCATTCTGCCTTTTACAGATCAGCGCCTTGAACCTTCTGATGTGCAGTATCCACTCCCAGATATGTGCTGCAGAATAAGTTTCTATCTCTCCCAGCTGAAATGTTCCTGGCTTGTACAAACAGTTAAATACTAATTAGAGATGGAAATTAAACCTAGATCTCCACGTGAGATAAGGTTTGAAAATAACTTATTCTGCAGTAATCGTTGGCATTTTTTAGCTCATTTCCATTTTGCACCCAACATTTCAAAGTGGAAGATACATTCCCCAAAAGTGCCTGGTGGTTTTCAACCCATATTTCTGACCTTTTGCATGTGTGTGTGTAGTGTCTGTCCGTGCGTGTGTTTATGAGCGAACCTGCCCCACTGTGCTGTCACGACTGATATGCATGTTTTGCCCATTTTACTTAGTTACAAATACCTTTATGCTGATTCAAATGCCCCAAGGTGAAGCACTGTCCTGGAAGTTCAGCTTCCATGATGTTCACATTGTGAGAAAACTCTCAATAATTTTCTTCAGACAGGATCTTCTGTGAAGCTATTTTATTCACGATTTCAATGGCGAGCGTCCTGCAAGCAGGAGCACACAATAAAAGTTTATCATAACCTTATATTCCCTGTTACCTGACACCTGATTTCTCCTGTTTCTTCATTGCCTGAGTACTACTGAGTTCACAACCTACTCGACACAATTCTATACCATATATGTACAATTTTATTTGATCAACCATTAATTTCTCCTTTTCCTTTTTTTTCCTGCTTCTCTAGTGACTAGAGAGCCCATGATTTTTGTTTTTACTGATTTCTTACTGCTCATCCTGTTTTCCTTAGCTATCCTCCTTATTTTGGGACAGTGGGACCTTCCCCTTATCTACTTAACATGCTCCCCACTGCTATGCCGCACAATCACTTTTGAATATACAAGGTTAGTGGAATTTTCCACTACAAAAACACCTTCTACTACAAAAACACAATTTGTTTCTCACAATTCCCCCCTCTTCTTTTCTTACTTCTATTGTTGTTTTGGCACCTCTTCACATACCGCACTCTTGAGTTTTTCCAACATTAAGGTGCAATATTCTTCTTCGGATGTCACGGGGGATGACAGATATACAATGCCATTATTATTATTACAATACCAACAAATAGTTGTTTGAGCCAATTCTATTCAGGTAACCAGGAAATTAGTTTCTCCCAAATGTTTCTCAATCCCCAGGAAGTGTCATCTTGAGCCACTCTATGTAGGATCTTTTTTTTTTTCCCAAATATTTATGAGACCAGTAGATCAGTCAAATTTGTTGCATTTGATCTACATATATACAGTACTAGCATTAATTACAGTACACGCTCCTCCTTGTGACCTTAGTAATAAATCTAACACCATTCTTGTTATCTCCTTTTTCTTGCATCCAGAGTGTTATTTTCTAGTTCTTCAATTATAGCTGAGATATTTACAATAGCTTTTTCTAATTCACTCACCCCTAATCAAGGTAAAAACCACCTTGTAAAACTGTGAAATGCCCTGTTTCTTTTTACTAGAGGATTATCTGGAGTCCGCTTAATTCTGCGTGGGGTCTCCAGGGGGCTTTGGCTTTGTGGGTCTTCAATAATAGTTACTTTTGGAATTATTGCCCCCAAGGTGCAAGCTCCCTTCCATCCTAGGGGCAACACCTTCCTGGCTTTATGGCCACATGGCCAGTACCACCCCTTGCCATTTGGGACAGGCCATCCGGTTACAGGACTCTCATGTTGTATCTCGTGTGCATTATGTATATTAGCATTCCCGTAGCTACCATATTCGGTACAGTATGGATGATGCCCTACTTCATGGATAATATTTCCACACCCAGGGTCAGTACTATTGCCCCCTGAGTTTTCTATCAATGTTGTATAAAAGGCACCTTTGATAACACAGTATATTGTAGCCAGGATTATGTGTAGGGAGCTCAGCTTCAAAATCTATTCCTTCCCGGGACTGAGTATGATCTGTCATTTTTAGAAATCTAGAGAATCCAGACACGGTTGCTGCTGGAAATAGCAATCAGGGACAAGGCCTTTTCAGTCTTTCTAGGCATCTGGGTGCAAATCTAACAATTATTTCGAGATAGAACTCAAGAGATGTTCTGGATTAATTGGAAATGCTGATTTTTCCCTCCATCCTATCACTAATCCATTGAGAATAGGTATTACTAAGATAAAATACATCATTTCTATATATATACACCCCCTTATAATAATTAAAAATAATAATTAAGAAAAACAATAAAAATCACAAACTAATAAGGATTCTTCTGGTGGGGATTAAACACCCCTCTTTCTCCCACTTCCAGAGAGTGTTCCCTGGAAACACTCCAATTCTGTGTAATTCAATCCCTTTTACTCATTAATTCATTAAGAATTCTTCTAAGGAGAAGTGAAAGGTTTACAATAGATAGTTTTAACAGTTTTAACCTTAAAAGTCTTTGTTAATGCAGTCTCTCAGGTATCATGGTTAAGTGATGCTTTTACCCAGGTATGAGTCCACCCTTTCTCAGCCATCCTAGCTAGGATATCAGCTAGGCTATCCTAGCTGAAACCAGGACATAGGATCATATATAAAGATTACACACAACTGGTAACTTATACATAAACTTAAGACAGCAACCAGAAATCTGTAACTTCTTTACAGAAAATGTAAATTTTCATTATTAAAAGCATGTTTTTCATGTCTTACTTGATCCAGTTCAAGTTTCATGGAGTAAGCACTAAAGATTTATCTTCTCATTCCCTCAGAGGGAGTGTCTATGGAAAATATTTAAAAACCATAATTTACATGTTTTATAAAAAAATATTTTTTTCCTTTCCTTTCCTTGCCTTGCCTTGCCTTGCCTTGCCTTCCCTTGCCTTGCCTTTTTTTTTTTTTTTTTAATATCTGGTTGGCAATTGCTTGGAAATAGGAGTGTGATCTGTCTTCATATTTATAAAAACTTTTTCCAGGCTGTCTTTCTTTATGGCAGTGACGTTCCCCACGTTCCTACATGACCAGGTAGTGCTTAAAGCAATGGCATCGCCTATTGCTTTGTGCCAGAACTAATTCTTAGTGACCCCCTTCATGAACTGGTCCATGTCAGCTAAACCTGTGGAGCAGAAATGTCACGCAGCAAAATAACAGCAGCAAAATGATGAATTTTCTGCCAGGTTAGCATTCGAAATCTGGCAGCACACGGAGGAGGACAGGGCTGCGGCAGTTTTAACTTGATTGCCTCCAACTGTCTTAGAAATGCATCCTCAGGCCCTAAGGAATTCTGTGCTTGGCAAATGTGTTCAAACATTAAAGAAAATGATGAAATTATAAGTTTGGTTTTTTTTTGACAAATTATCTCTTCTAATTAGGCTTGTTATAAATTTGGCTTAAAATATGATGGCATTGACAATTGGAAATGCAAAAGAATGGTGGAAGCTTATTATGAAGCTCTTTTACGATCTTTGATCTTTTATATTTTAGGTTCTATGCCATTGTCCAGGAGGACAGCATCTCTACTATTACTCACCATCTTTCAACTATCAAATCTGGAGTGTAATTGATTGAGTTTATAATGGATCTTCCATTGCAATAGGTGCATTTTCAGCATCATACACTGAAGGCAAAAAGAAATGATAAAGCTGAAGTTGTCCAGAATATATTTATCATTACAGAGCATTTGTTCAAAACAGTCTTTTGCTGTGTATAGGGGCATTAAAATAGCTCAAGTTGTAATGAAATCTTTTCTTAGATATTTGGAAAAACCTTTGATGGGATGGGTGGAAGCAGCTATACTGAGAAGGACAACACAAAATTAATGGGAACTCCTAATGTTTGCAGAAAGACAGACACACTTCTGCAGCAGATCAGACAAGGGCTCCCCTATCCCATGATGTTGCCTGTAGGAGCACAAGATATTTTGTTAAATGCTGTGAGGAAGAGTATATCCATAGAAATTTTGTTTGTTGCTGCTTGAAAATGTCTGTAGGAGCCTCCTTCTTGCAACAGCTAATATATATATATTTTTTTTTCCAAAAAGCACATTAGTATAGTTCTGCTTTACTTGATGGCATCTCTAATATTGCTTAAGAATATGAGAATCTAAATTGTAACATAAGTTGGGATTTAAGTTTTAAAACTAGATTTGATATAATGTTAGGAAACATTTAGTTTTATCACAAACACACAAAAAATGTTACAGAAAATGTGCTTCAGTTTTTTATTTCTGGTTACTTTCCACAATACCCCATACATCCTAGTAGAAAAATAATGCTATGTATGTGCACACAATTTCTACACAACTTCTACAAGACCTGACAGGTGATGGAGGTGCATAGCTTAGAGAAAAGCACATGTACACCTGGGCTCATGCACACCTCCTGCCAGACCTGTCCTCAGCACATATAACCAACAGCTGAAGAACAAACCAGTGTGTGAAGATTTTACTAACAGTCTCCTAAATCAGATGCCCAAAGTGGATATCTAAATTCTTTAATCAAAGTGTAAACGGTGCTAGGAGATGAACAATGGGATTTATAGGCCAGCACTGATAAATAATTGAGCTAGTCAGCAGAAACCAATGTTCCAGGGGAGTGTATGAGATCCTGCTTATTTCATGATTTAGTGGCCTACTTAAAGCTCTGAATTAAGTACCTGTCCTCAGTTGATGTCTTCCTCTGTTGTTAGGCACCTAGAAGTGTTTATTCTTTCTTCTAAAGCACTGAGAAAAGCAGGCTAGAATAGTAAGTGAAGATCATTCTTAATTAATACTTAATTAATTCCATAATTAAGCCTAATGGTGATTAGGCCCAACCAGCCAGCCAGAAATGTGGTGGTCTCCACCCCTCTGGAAATGGTGCCACACTGCAGAGAGGAGTTCAGGATTCAGGGGCTGACGGGCAGAGAGGTCATTCACCAGTGGGTGCCCAAATTCATGCATCTGAAATGGCCTCAGGCTTTTGGCACCTTAGAGGTCTGGGCATACAGTGCATTGAGACAACAAAGTTATTCACATGTAGCTGGTTTTGGATTCTTGTGCCATGAAGGACTTAGGCAAGGAGTTTGGAGCATGAATTGAGATGCATGGATATCTCCTATATTTCATGTTGGAGGTTGGTTATTGCTACCCTCCATTTCCATGTCTTGTTTTGGAGCATTTTATTTCTATTGAATGATTTCTGTCAAAGATTCAAAATGGATTATCTGGATGAGCATCCTCCTAACAAAACAATATAAAAAATTAGATCTGCACATGAAGATTAGGAGTTCCTCCTAAGTGTGCTGCTGCTTGCTATAAAAATATGCTTCATTTTTATCAGGTCTGTGCTGCAATTAAGGACTGACCAGTACTAGCAGTTACATAAAACCACTATCTTACTGGAAAAGTAGAAATCATATTGCCAAGGTGATTCTGTTTTTTGTGATATTCTGAACATATGGTGAGATAAAAACACCATAATACAAAGGGTTAAATCTTGCTGGGCAGAAGCTACACTTCAAGTCTCAGCTGAGAAACTGGGATTTTCATTACTATGATAATTTCAGGTAAAAGGGCCGAAACTGATTGCTTTTCCTACAGACTTTTTCCAAAATTTTACAGATTTTTTCCAAAATTCTTGCACAGCCTGGAGTATCTTAGCACAGCAGCAGGTTTTTATGAAGATAGTGTTAGTTAACATATTTGCATTACTCTATGTTTCAGGTTTAAAAAAAAAAAATAAAATCCAGGTTATGTTGGATTCAGATCAAATCATCCAGGCAAGCTTCCAGAGAGTGGGCTGTTTCTCAAATGACAATAATTTCATTAGTGTACTTCTTGCAGCTCAGCCAACATGCTAAACCAAGCACTTGCTAGTAGATTATGTTGGCTAAATATTTTTTGCTCCCATGAAAAGGTTTTGTTAAGTGGTTTAACTCTGTTTTCACTAAGCTAAATAGGTGATTTGCCATTGACATTGTTATGAAGATAATCAAGGCACATGCTTTATGCAAATGCCCTTTATAACGCTCTCCTTTGACTTGCTGTATTTTGGGGTTATTGTCTATCATCTGTCTTTGAAGTAGCAGAGATTGGACACAAATGGACACTGGATGAGGGGTAGCATAGCTTTGAGGGAGTTGAAAAATTGCTTTCTCTTTTCTTCCTGGGAGCAGAGAAAATAGGGAAGATGCTAAGGAAATACATTAGGGGAGAAAGATTCATGGGGATTTTGGCATGTTTTCACATCTCTCTGAAATGTGGGGCAACTCTGTTCGGGTGTGTCTCACCTTTGTGAAACAAAAAGCTGTGCAGAGATTTCTATGTAGAAAAAACATCAAAATTTTCTGTACTTCAGCCTAAAATCTTTATCCAAAGTTCACCCTTTCTTTCTGAATCTACATATTCTGAAGGTAAGACTATCTGGACCAATTCTGTCCATGTGTTTTTCTTGTTAATTTTCCTCTTCCGAGTGGAACTTGAGTGAATACTAAGCAAGATCATCAGGATTTCTCTGTTACCACTGTCATCATTTTCATTATTTCCTTAACTTCTTTTTGTGGTCATTGTAATGATTATATGATTCTATAATCATTTGTATTTGTCTTGGTGGGGAGGGGTGCTTGTTAGTGGCTTGTGGTGCTAATAAAACATTTTTTAGAAATCCTGTCTCCAGCTACATCAGGTGCCTTCATAACTGTTTCATCCTTTTTTTTTTTCTTTTTTTTTTTGCATGATGGGGTTCAGCTCTGCTTCTGTACATGTCTGTCTGTCTATGCACCCTGTCGTGGTAAGCACTCGTGTGAGAACACGCAAGGGAAATTTGGGAGAAAAAGAGCTGGTTTTCAGCATTTTTTTTTCATGGAAAACAGCCTTTCACAATGATCTATGTGGTTTATAATCCTTAGTTGTTTAATATCCACTACTAAATCTGCCCTCGTGTATTGTCAGATCTGTGAACGGGAAGGCAAATGATCTTAAGTCATAGATGCTACACCATGAGCAGTGCAATAAATCTTTTCTAAGTAGTTTTATCATTTTGCTCCATGCAGCAGTTCTGCACATTTTCTGATAAATTATTATAGAAAATTGGCATCCATTTGAAAATTCTGAGCATGAATACAATTTATTAGAGCAAAACATCATAGTAATTAACAATAAATAAAAAAATGCAGAGAAAATTCATCTTTCTCATCACCTTATCCAAGCAGACTATGATGTTATAATCCAAAAACACCCTTATACATATTTTATTCTCTTCAATGGTGATACAAATAATTATAGAGAATCAGATCTCTTAGGACTCCCAAATTTCAGCTTTATTTTGTTGGGTCCAAAGCGTTCAATAACCTTGATTAAATGGCAGCAAGGGATCTGTGTCTAAGACATCTCATAATAAAGCTGAGTCAAATATTAATTCTGCACAATCCTGGCTCACTTTACACCACCTTTGGGAATTCTTTCAGCTATTACTACCCAGTGACAGCAACAGCATTTCTAAGACTGCTCTCATAGCATATTCCCAACGCTAGATTCACTGGACTGTGGAGGGTGTGCCAAGATCCCCGATTCATGTGTTTTTAACATGTAGGCTGTCAAGTTCTGTTCGCACCAACCTAATGTTCTGAGTGTCTGGCCATAATCCATGCTACTTTTTTTTTTCCAGTCATCAAAGGCAAGCTTCAAAGAGAAGAAGGAAATACAGTCACGATTCCTGTGAAGGATTGTCATGGTGGTGGCAGGAATGTCAAAATCTTTCTTGAGTTCCTAACACCTGTTGTTGGTGATTTGTTTCCACCCTCTCCTTTTTCTCTTTTTTCATTAAAGCTTATAAACACAGTCAAAAGCAAGCAAATTGCCATCAAGATAAATAAATGTTAGATTAAGTTTAAGGGATTTTAATATATGTCGCCTTTGTCTGTATTGCATCCAGTTCTGGGCCCCTCAGTTCAAGAAGGACAGGGAACTGCTTGAAAGAGTCCAGCGCAGAGCCACAAGGATGATTAAGGGAGTGGAGCATCTCCCTTACGAGGAAAGGCTGAGGGAGCTGGGTCTCTTTAGCTTGGAGAAGAGGAAACTGAGGGGTGACCTTATTAATGTTTATAAATATGTAAAGGGCAAGTGTCAGGAGGATGGAGCCAGGCTCTTCTCGGTGACATCTAATGATAGGACAAGGGGCAATGTGTATAAGCTGGAACATAGGAGGTTCCACTTAAATATGAGAAGAAACATTTTTTACAGTGAGGGTGACAGAACACTGGAACAGGCTGCCCAGGGGGGTTGTGGAATCTCCTTCTCTGGAGATATTCAAGGCCCATCTGGATGCATTCCTGTGTGACATGATTTAGGTGTTTCTGCTCCGGCAGGGGGATTGGACTAGATGATCTTTCAAGGTCCCTTCCAATCTCTAACATTCTGTGATTCTGTGATTCTGTGAGATGATCTGGGAAATATTCTTAGGCACTCGAATGTGATTTTTTTATGCTGCTAATGTGATAGAACATTTCCCAGCATAAATTTAGCCTGTTCCAGCCAGCACTTGTCCTAAACATTTCTTGGACATCATTTGGTGATTAGAATAGTTCAAAAACTTTACTCTGTGAACAACTAAAATTCAGCACCCCTGTTTTTAGAGCTTGAAGCATTTCCTGGCATTGACATGGGATATTTGGTTCCCGTTGACCACCATGTGCTTGACTATTGCCATGCATGTTCAGTTTATTAGTACAGAACTCAGCTCAAATTCTTTTATTCTGGATCCTTCCTTACTTAATTTTATTTTTTTTCTCTGCCAATATCTACATTTTCTCACACAGAAAACAAATGTCTTGATCTTCTAAGAAAACAAAATCACTTCAACTTACAAAGCCAAACAAAACTGCTATCTATGATGAAGGACCAGAGATCTAAGGAGTCTTGCTATAGTGTAATTTTACTATCTGGCATTATTTGATGTTGGTAATTAATTACTTATTTTTTTCTGTTGTGAAGATGAATGCAGGAACTTAAAATGTTCTCACATATAGATAATTTTTAGGTCTGTTCCTTGTCTGAAGTTTCTGGTGTCTGAACAGCAAAGCTCACACTGTAGCCTTGACCTCAGCAAGAGCATTGGCAGGTTCTCTTCTCCCTGCCCACCTATTCTGATGAATCTTTTTAGAAGTCTGTGTATCTAAGGTGCTAACTCTTCTGTCAAATATGGTTAAAATTTGACAAATTGATTTATAAGTTATGAGAGCAGCAGGTAGACCAACATTGTGCACTCCTGCAGAGCTGTATCGTGCAGACCTTATTTTTCTTTGGAAATCCAGACAATGACAACAACTCTTACTATTTTTATTACCTAACTTATTTAGAGTCTTTTCTCCCAAGAAAGATGATAACATTAAGGATCTCATTAACTCTTAAAAAAATGATAATAACTCATTGGTGGTGAATTATGAGCTCCTCTTTTAGCCTATGGTGCATAAAGCAGAAAACTAGCAAGCATAGAGAAAAACAACAAAAATTAAAAAAAAAAAAGAGCAGCAATGAATACACCTCACCCTGTTATATATTTTTCTGTTGATGTCAGTGTCTTTGACTTCTGGTTCTGGATAACATCAGTTATGAAGTTTAATGATGTAGAATACAGTGGAGTGAACAAATTACTTCATTATGCTGTGTCCTGGTTTCAGTTAGGACAGAGTTAATTTTCCTCCTAGTAGCTGGCAGGGTGCTATGTTTTGGATTAGAATGAGAAGAGCGCTGATAACATGCTGATGTTTTAATTGTTGTAGAGCAGTGCTTACACCAAGCCAAGGACTTTTCAGCCTCTCTCTGTCCTGCTAGCGAGCAGGCTAGGGATGCAGCAGAAGCTGGGAGGGGACAGACCCAGGACAGCTGACCCAAACTGGCCAAAGGGGTATTCCATACCATTTGACGTCATGCTGAACAATATATAGGGGTGGCTAGCCGGGGTGGAGGGGTGGCCGGCTGCTCGGGGATAGGCTGGGCATCGGTCAACGGGTGGTGAGCAATTGCATTGTGCATCACTTATTTCGTACACATTATTACTATTAATACTATTATTATTATTATTATTGTTGTTATTCTTTTCCCTGTCTTAATAAACTGTCTTTATCTCAACTCACAGGCTTCACTTTCCCGTTTCTCTCCCCCATCCCGGAGAGGGAGGGGGGAGGGTGAGCGAACGGCTGTGTGGTGTTTGACTGCCAGCCGGGCTAAACCACAACATGCTGTCATACTGTTAGCATTCTATCACGGGTCTGTATAGAGATTTGTCATGCTTTGGGACTGCAGTGTTAACATGAGTCATTTCAGCTTTGGGGAATTACATCTATTTTTCTGGTGTCCTCCTAACAGTGATGAAATCATATATAAAGATGCCAGAATCAGACGATAGTCGGAACCCAGGCCCTGAGAAGCATGTCAAGATTGAGGGAGGTACCAAGCATAGGGAGCGGGGCCAGTCGGGGCACTGCATCCAAACCAGTGCCACAAAAAAAGGGCGGAGAGTCTTAGTGATTGGAGACTCCTTGCTGGGGGGCACCAAGGCGCCCGTTTGCCGCCCGGATAACCTCTCCAGAGCAGTGTGTTGTCTTCCTGGAGCACATGTCAGAGACGTTAGGAAGGCTCTGCCGCAGCTCATTAAACCAGAGGACTACTATCCTCTTGTTGTCATTCGGGTTGGGTCCTGGGAAGCTGCAACAAGAAAAATGAGTAACATTAAAAAGGACTTTGCAACCCTTGGAAGGATGTTGAAGGGATCGGGGATGCAGGTAGTGTTCTCCTCTGTCCTCCTGATGGGTGACTGGGACCCAGAAAGAAGGAGGCGAATGGGACAGGTAAATGACTGGATGAGGGGGTGGTGTCTAGACAAAGGCTTTGGGTATTTTGATCTTGGGCAGGCCTTTGAGAAACTGGGTATGTGGACTTCTGACGGACTCTAATTCAGCAAGTGGGGCACAAGTGTATGGGGGAGTAAGCTCTCTGGACTGATTACCAGAGCTTTAAACTAGCTTCGACAGGGGAAGGGAGGGGAGTTAGAAGTGACAGAGAAGGGCTGGGGGATGTTGTCACTGCTGTCACTGTTGAAGATACTAGGGAAAAACCTCTGAGTTGTCCCACAGGATCGTCCAAGGGCTCCTCAGAGAAGGTAATGATCCCGATACCCCGTCCGGAATCTTCTTGCATCCCTCCAGGGGTAACCGCGCCTGCTGCTTCCCTAAAATGCCTGTATACCAATGCGCGGAGCATGGGAAATAAACAGGATGAGCTTGAGATCTGTGTACGGTCAACGGGCCACAATCTCATTGCGATCACAGAGATGTGGTGGGACAGCTCGCATGACTGGAACGCTGTCATGGAGGGCTATGTCCTTTTTAGGAAAGACAGGCTGGGGAAGCGAGGGGGAGGAGTTGCCCTTTATGTGAGGGAGCAATTAGAGTGTACCCAGCTCCACCTGGGGGAGGGTGAAGGATGAGTGGAGAGCTTGTGGGTGAGACTTAAGGAGCAGGCTGGTATGGGTGACACTACAGGTCAGGGGGTGTACTAAAGGTCAACAGATCAGGTGGAGGAGGTCGATGGGGCCTTCTACAAGCAGCTGGAAGTAGCCTCACGATCCCGGGTGCTGGTTCTCATGGGGGACTTCAGTTATCCAGACATCTGTTGGGTAAGCAACTTGGCCAGGCACGTGCAGTCCAAACGGTTCCTACAATGCACTGAAGATAATTTTCTGACGTAGGTGGTGGAGGAGCCGATGAGGTGGGGAGTGCTTCTGGACCTTGTTCTTACCAACAGGGATGGGCTTGTTAGGGATGTGAAGGTTGGGGGCAGCTTGGGATGCAGCGACCATGAGATGGTGGAGTTCAAGATGGAACTTGGTGGAAGAAGTAAGGCAAAAAGTAGGACTGCTGCCCTGGACTTTCGGAGAGTCAACTTCGACCTCTTTGGGGACCTACTTGGGAGTATCTCATGGGCTAGATTGCTAGAAGGCAAGGGTGCTTGTGAGAGCTGGGCAACATTTAAACAGCAGTTCTTGGTGCATCCCTAAGAGCAGGAAATCACGGAAGGGGGGCAGGAGACCTGCGTGGATGAACAAGGAGATCATCGATAAGATCAAAAGGAAGAGGAAGGTCTATGAAATGTGGAAAAAGGGCCTGTCCTCTTGGGAGGAGTATAGAAGTGTTGTCAGGACCTGCAGGGACGCGACAAGGAAGGCTAAAGCCCCCCTAGAGATGAGGCTTGCAAAAGAGATAAAGGATAATAAGAAGGGTTTTATTAAGTATGTAAACAGTAAAAGGAAGACTAGGGATAATGTGGGTCCCTTGCTGAACAAGGGGGTGTGTCCTGGTAATGGGGGATGCTGAGAAGGCGGAGATACTGAATGCCTTCTTTGCTTTGGTCTTTGCTTCAAAGACTCCCCCCCGGGACTCCTCGACCCTGGAGGAAGGAGAAAGGGTCTGGGCAATGGAGATCTCCCCTCTGGTTGAGGAGGGCATGGTTCGGGAGTGTCTGAGTGGGATCAATGCACACAAAGCCCTGATGGGATGCATCCACGTGTGCTGAGGGAACTGGTGGAGGTGAGCGCCGAACTGCTCTCTTGGAGAACAGGAGAGGTGCCTGAAGACTGGAAGATAGCCAGTGTCACTCCGGTCTTCAAGAAGGGCAAGAAGGAGGATCCGGGAAACTACAGGCCAGTCAGTCTCACCTCTGTCCCTGGAAAGGTGTTGGAACAGCTTGTTCTGGATGCCATCTCCAAGCAATTGGAAGAGAAGAATGTTTTGAGAAGTAGTCAGCATGGATTCACCAAGGGGAAGTCATGCTCGTCCAACCTCGTTGCCTTCTATGATGGCATCACCAGCTGGGTAGATGGGGGGAGAGCAGTGGATGTCATCTACCTTGACTTTAGCAAGGCTTTTGATACTGTCTCCCACGACATCCTGCTAGGCAAGCTGAGAAAGTGTGGGATGGATGTGTGGACAGAAAGGTGGGTTGAGAACTGGCTGACTGGCCGAGCTCAGAGGGTGGTGATCGGCAGTGCAGAGTCCGGCTGGAGACCTGTGACTAGCGGCGTTCCCCAGGGGTCGGTGCTGGGTCCGGTCTTGTTCAACATCTTCATCGACGACCTTGATGAGGGAATAGTGTCCACCCTCAGCAAGTACGCCAATGATACAAAGCTGGGAGGAGTGGCCGACACGCCAGAAGGCTGTGCTGCCATTCAGCGAGACCTGGACAGGCTGAAGAGCTGGGCAGGAAGTAACCAAATGAGGTTTAACAAGAGCAAGTGTAGGGTCCCGCACCTGGGAAGGAACAACCGCATGTATCAGTACAGGCTAGGGGTTGACCTGCTGGAGAGGAGCTCTGAGGAGAAGGACCTGGTGGTCCTGGTGGACGACAGGTTGACCATGAGCCAGCAGTGTGCCCTGGTGTCCAAGAGGGCCAGTGGGATCCTGGCATGCATTAAAAGGAGCGTGGCCAGCAGGTCAAAGGAGGTGATCCTCCCCCTCTACTCTGCCCTGGTCAGGCCTCACCTGGAGTACTGTGTCCAGTTCTGAGCTCCCCAGTACAAAAAAGACAGGGATCTCCTGGAAAGAGTCCAGCGGAGGGCCGCAAAGATGATACGGGGCCTGGAGCATCTTCCCTATGAGGAAAGGCTGAGAGACCTGGGTCTGTTCAGCCTTGAGAAAAGAAGACTGAGAGGGGATCTTATCAATGTTTATAAATATCTTAAGTGTGGGAGACAGAGGGATTTGGACAACCTCTTTTCAGTGGTTTGTGGGGACAGGACAAGGGGCAATGGCCGCAAAATGGATCACAGGAAGTTCCGCACCAACATGCAAAAGAACTTCTTCACGGTGAGAGTGACGGAGCACTGGAGCAGGCTGCCCAGGGAGGTTGTGGAGTCTCCTTCTCTGGAGATGTTCAAGACCCTTCTGGACGCCTACCTGGGCAACCTACTCTAGGGAACCTGCTTTGGCAGGGGGGTTGGACCTGATGATCTCTTGAGGTCCCTTCAAACCCCTACAATTCTGTGATTTTGTGATTTCAGTTGTCATCCAGGTGAGCACATCATCACCCGGCTGCTTCGATGCTGGGACACTGGGGCCAACAGCCAACAACTAGAATGCAAGGAAGCCAAGCAGCTGGGGTCCTTCTCTAGAGAAAGGGTCATTGACAAAGTAACTGGGAGAGAGGCACAGGTTCTCAGCCTCTGGAGGCAACTCCTGGCAGGTGTGAAAGAAAGGTATCCCCCCAAGGAAGATATTGTATATCAAGTAGGCAAGTGGACCACCATGGAGAAAGGTCTCCAGCAACTGAGGGAATTAGTTGTGCTGCTGATGATTTATAGTAATCTGGACCATGAACAGACACCTAAAGATCCCGATGAAGTCCAGTGCACAACATCGACGTGGCGGAAGTTTGTACAGGCTGCACCCCCATTACATGCCAGCACGCTGGCAGCAATAAATTGGGATGAGGGGATGGGGCCAACAGTGGATGCTGTCTCCAGCCAGCTTCAGAAATATGAAGAAAACCTCTCTGCCCCAATAGGGGCCTGCATCTCAGCCATGGAGAAACTGTCCCAAAGCTAGAAGAACATTTAACTGCCTCCTCACCTAGATGGAGGAATCTTTCAGCCATTAAGTGTCAGCATTCTCCGGCTCAAGCAAGGGAGTATCCAGGATTGTTGTGGTTTAACCCGGTCGGCAGCTAAGCACCACACAGCCGTTCGCTCACCCTGCCCCCTCCCTCTCCGGGATGGGGGAGAGAAACGGGAAAGTGAAGTCTGTGAGTTGAGATAAAGACAGTTTATTAAGACAGGGAAAAGAATAACAATAATAATAGTACTACTACTAATAATGTGTACGAAATAAGTGATGCACAATGCAATTGCTCACCACCCGCTGACCGATGCCCAGCCTATCCCTGAGCAGCCGGCCCCCCCACCCCGGCTAGCCACCCCTATATATTGTTTAGCATGACATCAGATGGTATGGAATACCCCTTTGGCCAGTTTGGGTCAGCTGTCCTGGGTCTGTCCCCTCCCAGCTCCTGCTGCACCCCTAGCCTGCCTGCTGGCAGGACAGAACGTGAAGCTGAAAAGTCCTTGGCTTAGTGTAAGCACTGCTCTGCAACAATTAAAACATCAGCATGTTATCAGCACTCTTCTCATCCTAATCCAAAACATAGCACCCTACCAGCTACTAGGAGGAACATTAACTCTATCCTAACTGAAACCAGGACAAGGATGCACACCATGGGGCACCCTGTGGTTTTATTTGCGTGACCACGGGGAAGATATGGGGAAGTGGTACGGTGAACTGACCTCGGCCTTAGCTGCTCGGGTACATGAACTGTGAGGAAATACAGCAGCAAGAAAAGGGTCTCCTAGGAGAACTGCTGCTCCAGTTTCTGTTGGGCGGTCCCCCAGAGGCAGTAGAAGGGGTAGTGTTACTCCTGACCCTGACAAAGAGATCTCTGCTTCACATTTGGAAGAATTAATTGACAGATGCTCCAACCAGGACTAGTGGGGCCCTTCCTCTGGCCAGGTAGAGGAGAGGGACAACCGGATTTACTGGACTGTGTGGGTCCGATGGCCTGGCACACCGGAACTGCAGGAATACGAAGCTCTAGTGGACACAGGCACACAGTGTATCCTAATGCCATCAGGCCACCAAGGGGCAGAACTCATCTGTATCTCTGGAGTGACAGGGGGATCCCAACAATTAACTGTATTGGAGGCTGAAGTGAGCCTAACCAGGAATGAATGGCAAAAGCCCCCCATCGTGACTGGCCCAGAGGCTCCATGCATCCTTGGCATAGACTACCTCAAGAAAAGGTACTTCAAGGATCCAAAAGGTACCGGTGGGCTTTTGGCATAGCTACCTTGAGCACAGAGAAGATTAAGCAGCTGTCTACCCTGCCTGGTCTCTCAGAAGACCCTTCTGCTGTAGGATTGCTGAGGATTGAAGAACAGCAAGTGCCAATCGCTACCACAACTGTGCACTGGCAGCAACATCGCACCAACCGAGACTCCCTGATTCCCATCCATGTGGTGGTTCATCATCTGGAGAGCCAAGGAGTGATCAGCAAGACTCGCTCACCCTTTAATAGTCCTATATGGCCAGTGCGAAAGTGTAATGGAGAGTGGAGGCTAACGGTGGACTATTGTGGCCTGAACGAAGTCACGCCACCGCTGAGTGCTGCAGTGCCGGACATGCTAGAACTCCAGTATGAACTGGAATCGAAGGCAGCCAAGTGGTACGCCACAGCTGATATTGCTAATGCATTTTTCTCCATCCCTCTGGCAGCAGCATGCAGGCCACAGTTTGCTTTCACTTGGAGGGGCATCCAGTACACTTGGAATTGACTGCCCCAGGGGTGGAAACATAGCCCTACCATTTGCCATGGACTGATCCAGTCTGCGCTGGAGCAGGGGGAGGCTCCTGAACACCTGCAGTACATCGATGACATCATTGTGTGGGGTGACACTGCAGAGGAAGTTTTCGAGAAAGGGAAGAAAACAGTCCAAATCCTTCTGAAGGCCGGTTTTGCCATAAAACAAAATAAAGTTAAAGGACCTGCACGAGAGATCCAGTTTTTAGGAATAAAATGGCAAGATGGACGTCGTCAAATCCCAATGGATGTGATCAACAAAATAACAGCTATGTCTCCACCAACTAGCAAAAAAGAAACGCAAGCTTTCCTAGGCCTTGTGGGATTTTGGAGAATGCATGTTCCAGGCTATAGCCAGCTTTGAGTCCTCTATATCGAGTGACTTGAAAGAGGAACTATTTCGAGTGGGTCCCCGAACAACAACAGGCTTTTGAGCAACTCAAAAAAGAAATAGCTCGTGCAGTAGCCCTTGGGCCTGTCTGTACCGGACCAGCTGTGCAAAATGTACTTTACACTGCGGCCGGGGAGCATGGCCTCACCTGGAGCCTCTGGCAGAAAGAAACTGGGGAAACTCGAGGTCGACCCCTAGGGTTTTGGAGTCAGGGCTATCGAGGATCAGAAGCCAATTACACCCCAACTGAAAAGGAGATACTAACAGCATATGAGGGGATTCGAGCCTCTTCAGAAGTTGTTGGTACGGAAGCACAACTCCTCTTGGCCCTACGGCTACCTGTGTTACATTGGATGTTCAAAGGGAAAATCCCCACTACACGCCATGCAATCGACGTTATGTGGAGTAAGTGGGTAGCGTTAATTTCATAGCGGGCTCGAATGGGGAGACCTAACCACCCAGGAGTCCTGGAAGAGATCATGGGCTGGCCGGAGGGCAGGGATTTCAGAGTACCAACAGAAGAGGTAACTCATGCCGAAGAGGCACCACCATACAATGAGTTGCCAGAAGACAGAAAGCAGTATGTGTTCTTCACTGACGGATCCTGCCGTGTGGTAGGGAACCACGGGAAGTGGAAAGCTGCTGTTTGGAGTCCCACATGACGAGTTGCAGAGGCCATGGAAGGGGAAGGCGAGTCGAGTCAGTATGCAGAAATGAAAGCCATACAACTGGCCCTAGAGATTGCTGAAAGAGAAAAATGACCAGTACTGTATCTCTGCACTGATTCCTGGATGGTGGCAAATGCTCTGTGGGGGTGGCTGCAGCAATGGAAACAGAGCAACTGGCAGCGCAGATGTAAACCTGTCTGGGCTGCTACCCTGTGGCAAGATATTGCTGCCCGGGTAGAAAACCTGGCTGTAAAGGTACGTCATGTAGATGCCCACATGCCCAAGAGTTGTGCCCCCAAAGAACGTCAGAATAACGAAGAGGTGGATCGAGCTTCGAAAATTGACGTGGCTCAGGTGGACCTAGACTGGGGACGTAAGGGTGAGCTGTTTGTAGCTCGATGGGCCCATGAAACATCAGGACATCTGGGGAGGGATGCCACATACAGATGGGCTCGTGATCGAGGGGCGGACCTGACCATTGAGGTCACACAGGTTACCCATGAGTGTAAGACCTGTGCTGCAATCAAACGAGCCATGAGGGTAAAGTCTCCCTGGAATAGGGGGAGGTGGCTTGGATTTCGATATGGTGAGGCCTGGCAAATTGACTATATCAGACCACTCCCACAAACCTGACAAGGCAAATGTTACATACCATGGTAGAAGCAACTACTGGGTGGCTGGAAACATATCCAGTAAACCATGCCACCACCCAAAACACTATCTTGGGCCTGGGAAGACAAGTGCTGTGGCGACATGGTATACCAGAAAGAATAGAGTCCGAAAATGGGAGTCACTTCCAAAACAGTCTTGTCACCTTCTGGGCCAAGAGGCATGGCACTGAGTGGGTGTATCACATCCCTTATCACCCACAAGCCTCTGGGAAGGTTGAGAGGTACAATGGACTGTTAAAGACTATGTTACGAGCATTGGGTGCTGGGACGTGGAAACATCGGGACATAAATCTACCAGAAGCCATGTGGCTAGTTAACACTAGAGGGTCTGACAGCTGTCCTGGTCCTGCTGAAACAAAACCCCTACACACTGTGGGAGGAGCTAAAGTCCCCGTAGTGCATGTAGGGAAGTGGATGGGGAAGGCAGTGTGGGTTGCTCCTGCCATGGGAAAAGGCAAACCCACTCATGGGATTGTCTTCGCACAAGGACCAGGGTATACCTGGTGGGTGATTCAAAAGGATGGAGAGATCAGGTGCATGCCTCAAGGAGATTTAACCTTGTGTAGTGGGTTTACGTGGCAAGGTTTTGGTAGCGGGGGGGGGTGGGGGGGGGGGTGGCAGGCATAGGGGTGGCATCTATGAGAAGAACCCAGAATATGCCCCATGTTAGATAAGGGGCCCGTTGCTGGCCAGAGTCGGGCCAATAACCTCATGTTCAGTAAATGTTAAAGTAGCATCCACAGAAGCAATCTCTCCAGCAGGCAGCCTGGTTACAGAAAGACTGATTCTGTAGCCACATCACAAACTTGGTGTTGATTGACTTTGATCTCACTTAAAACAGGGGGTTTGTTTCATTTTTTTTTTTAGCTAATGTTGCATTTATTATAGTGCTGTAGTTTTTGGTTTTGTTTTCTCCCTCCACTCTGATATAAACCAAGACAGAGTCAGTCCCTGTGAGTAAAGCTTTCTGTTGTGTTTGGGGTTTGTCCTGGTTTCAGTTAGGACAGAGTTAATTTTCCTCCTAGTAGCTGGCAGGGTGCTATGTTTTGGATTAGAATGAGAAGAGCGCTGATAACATGCTGATGTTTTAATTGTTGTAGAACAGTGCTTACTCCAAGCCAAGGACTTTTCAGCTTCTCGCTCTGTCCTGCTAGCGAGCAGGCTAGGGATGCAGCAGGAGCTGGGAGGGGACAGACCCAGGACAGCTGACCCAAACTGGCCAAAGGGGTATTCCATACCATCTGACGTCATGCTGAACAATATATAGGGGTGGCTAGCCGGGGTGGAGGGGGGGCCGGCTGCTCGGGGATAGGCTGGGCATCGGTCAACGGGTGGTGAGCAATTGCATTGTGCATCACTTATTTCGTACACATTATTACTATTAATACTATTATTATTATTATTGTTGTTGTTATTCTTTTCCCTGTCTTAATAAACTGTCTTTATCTCAACTCACAGGCTTCACTTTCCCGTTTCTCTCCCCCATCCCGGAGAGGGAGGGGGGAGGGTGAGCGAACGGCTGTGTGGTGTTTGACTGCCAGCCGGGCTAAACCACAACAGGGTTCAATATGTAGAAATTAATGAGTTCGATATAAATAAAGCACACATTAAAAATGTATTTGAGAAAAATGCGTTAATTGACTTGAAATGCTTTTTATGCTGTGATACTCAGGAATACCGAACACCATTTGCAAGAGTTGTGTGGAGAGAGCGTGTCATCCATCCAATGATTTTTTTTTCCCTTTCCTCCAGTCTGTCTCAGGACTGTTTCAAGAGCTGTCAAATTTGTGATGAAAAATGAGGGTGAGAGACCTGAATCTACCCATAGAAGCTAATAGCCCAACCGTCACCTGCCATGTCAGAGTTACTTTACATTTCCATTCTGCCTTTTACAGATCAGCGCCTTGAACCTTCTGATGTGCAGTATCCACTCCCAGATATGTGCTGCAGAATAAGTTTCTATCTCTCCCAGCTGAAATGTTCCTGGCTTGTACAAACAGTTAAATACTAATTAGAGATGGAAATTAAACCTAGATCTCCACGTGAGATAAGGTTTGAAAATAACTTATTCTGCAGTAATCGTTGGCATTTTTTAGCTCATTTCCATTTTGCACCCAACATTTCAAAGTGGAAGATACATTCCCCAAAAGTGCCTGGTGGTTTTCAACCCATATTTCTGACCTTTTGCATGTGTGTGTGTAGTGTCTGTCCGTGCGTGTGTTTATGAGCGAACCTGCCCCACTGTGCTGTCACGACTGATATGCATGTTTTGCCCATTTTACTTAGTTACAAATACCTTTATGCTGATTCAAATGCCCCAAGGTGAAGCACTGTCCTGGAAGTTCAGCTTCCATGATGTTCACATTGTGAGAAAACTCTCAATAATTTTCTTCAGACAGGATCTTCTGTGAAGCTATTTTATTCGTGATTGCAATGGCGGGCGTCCTGCAAACAGGAGCGCACAGTAAAAGTTTATCATAACCTCATATTCCCTATTACCCGGCACCTGATTTCTCCCCTGTTTCCTCATTGGCTGAGTACTACAGGTTCACAACCTACTCGACCCACTTCTATACCATATATGTACAATTTTATTTGACCAACCGTTAATTTCTCCTTTTCCTGTTTTTTTCCTTCTTCTCTCGTGACTAGAGGGCCCGTGATTTTTGTTTTTAATGATTTCTTACTGCTCATCCTGTTTTCCTTAGCTATCCTCCTTATTTTGGGACAGTGGGACCTTCCCCTTATCTACTTAACATGCTCCCCACTGCTATGCCGCACAATCACTTTTGAATATGCAAGGTTAGTGGAATTTTCCACTGCAAAAACACCTTCTATTGCAAAAACACAACTTTTTTTCTCACAATTCCCCCCTCTTCTTTTCTTACTTCTATTGTTGTTTTGGCACCTCTTCACATACCGCACTCTTGAGTTTTTCCAACATTAAGGTGCAATATTCTTCTTCGGATGTCACGGGGGATGACAGATATACAATGCCATTATTATTATTACAATACCAACAAATAGTTGTTTGAGCCAATTCTATTCAGGTAACCAGGAAATTAGTTTCTCCCAAATGTTTCTCAATCCCCAGGAAGTGTCATCTTGAGCCACTCTATGTAGGATCTTTTTTTTTTTCCCAAATATTTATGAGACCAGTAGATCAGTCAAATTTGTTGCATTTGATCTACATATATACAGTACTAGCATTAATTACAGTACACGCTCCTCATTAATTACAGTACACGTTCCTCCTTGTGACCTTAGTAATAAATCTAACACCATTCTTGTTATCTCCTTTTTCTTGCATCCAGAGTGTTATTTTCTAGTTCTTCAATTATAGCTGAGATATTTACAATAGCTTTTTCTAATTCACTCACCCCTAATCAAGGTAAAAACCACCTTGTAAAACTGTGAAATGCCCTGTTTCTTTTTACTAGAGGATTATCTGGAGTCCGCTTAATTCTGCGTGGGGTCTCCAGGGGGCTTTGGCTTTGTGGGTCTTCAATAATAGTTACTTTTGGAATTATTGCCCCCAAGGTGCAAGCTCCCTTCCATCCTAGGGGCAACACCTTCCTGGCTTTATGGCCACATGGCCAGTACCACCCCTTGCCATTTGGGACAGGCCATCCGGTTACAGGACTCTCATGTTGTATCTCGTGTGCATTATGTATATTAGCATTCCCGTAGCTACCATATTCGGTACAGTATGGATGATGCCCTACTTCATGGATAATATTTCCACACCCAGGGTCAGTACTATTGCCCCCTGAGTTTTCTATCAATGTTGTATAAAAGGCACCTTTGATAACACAGTATATTGTAGCCAGGATTATGTGTAGGGAGCTCAGCTTCAAAATCTATTCCTTCCCGGGACTGAGTATGATCTGTCATTTTTAGAAATCTAGAGAATCCAGACACGGTTGCTGCTGGAAATAGCAATCAGGGACAAGGCCTTTTCAGTCTTTCTAGGCATCTGGGTGCAAATCTAACAATTATTTCGAGATAGAACTCAAGAGATGTTCTGGATTAATTGGAAATGCTGATTTTTCCCTCCATCCTATCACTAATCCATTGAGAATAGGCATTACTAAGATAAACTTAAAATACATCATTTCTATATATATACACCCCTATAATAATTTGTCCTGGTTTCAGGTAGGACAGAGTTAATTTTCCTCCTAGTAGCTGGCAGGGTGCTATGTTTTGGATTAGAATGAGAAGAGCGCTGATAACATGCTGATGTTTTAATTGTTGTAGAGCAGTGCTTACACCAAGCCAAGGACTTTTCAGCTTCTCGCTCTGTCCTGCTAGCGAGCAGGCTAGGGATGCAGCAGGAGCTGGGAGGGGACAGACCCAGGACAGCTGACCCAAACTGGCCAAAGGGGTATTCCATACCATCTGACGTCATGCTGAACAATATATAGGGGTGGCTAGCCGGGGTGGAGGGGGGGGCCGGCTGCTCAGGGATAGGCTGGGCATCGGTCAATGGGTGGTGAGCAATTGCATTGTGCATCACTTATTTCGTACACATTATTACTATTAATACTATTATTATTATTATTGTTGTTATTCTTTTCCCTGTCTTAATAAACTGTCTTTATCTCAACTCACAGGCTTCACTTTCCCGTTTCTCTCCCCCATCCCGGAGAGGGAGGGGGGAGGGTGAGCGAACGGCTGTGTGGTGTTTGACTGCCAGCCGGGCTAAACCACAACATGCTGTCATACTGTTAGCATTCTATCACGGGTCTGTATAGAGATTTGTCATGCTTTGGGACTGCAGTGTTAACATGAGTCATTTCAGCTTTGGGGAATTACATCTATTTTTCTGGTGTCCTCCTAACAGTGATGAAATCATATATAAAGATGCCAGAATCAGACGATAGTCGGAACCCAGGCCCTGAGAAGCATGTCAAGATTGAGGGAGGTACCAAGCATAGGGAGCGGGGCCAGTCGGGGCACTGCATCCAAACCAGTGCCACAAAAAAAGGGCGGAGAGTCTTAGTGATTGGAGACTCCTTGCTGGGGGGCACCAAGGCGCCCGTTTGCCGCCCGGATAACCTCTCCAGAGCAGTGTGTTGTCTTCCTGGAGCACATGTCAGAGACGTTAGGAAGGCTCTGCCGCAGCTCATTAAACCAGAGGACTACTATCCTCTTGTTGTCATTCGGGTTGGGTCCTGGGAAGCTGCAACAAGAAAAATGAGTAACATTAAAAAGGACTTTGCAACCCTTGGAAGGATGTTGAAGGGATCGGGGATGCAGGTAGTGTTCTCCTCTGTCCTCCTGATGGGTGACTGGGACCCAGAAAGAAGGAGGCGAATGGGACAGGTAAATGACTGGATGAGGGGGTGGTGTCTAGACAAAGGCTTTGGGTATTTTGATCTTGGGCAGGCCTTTGAGAAACTGGGTATGTGGACTTCTGACGGACTCTAATTCAGCAAGTGGGGCACAAGTGTATGGGGGAGTAAGCTCTCTGGACTGATTACCAGAGCTTTAAACTAGCTTCGACAGGGGAAGGGAGGGGAGTTAGAAGTGACAGAGAAGGGCTGGGGGATGTTGTCACTGCTGTCACTGTTGAAGATACTAGGGAAAAACCTCTGAGTTGTCCCACAGGATCGTCCAAGGGCTCCTCAGAGAAGGTAATGATCCCGATACCCCGTCCGGAATCTTCTTGCATCCCTCCAGGGGTAACCGCGCCTGCTGCTTCCCTAAAATGCCTGTATACCAATGCGCGGAGCATGGGAAATAAACAGGATGAGCTTGAGATCTGTGTACGGTCAACGGGCCACAATCTCATTGCGATCACAGAGATGTGGTGGGACAGCTCGCATGACTGGAACGCTGTCATGGAGGGCTATGTCCTTTTTAGGAAAGACAGGCTGGGGAAGCGAGGGGGAGGAGTTGCCCTTTATGTGAGGGAGCAATTAGAGTGTACCCAGCTCCACCTGGGGGAGGGTGAAGGATGAGTGGAGAGCTTGTGGGTGAGACTTAAGGAGCAGGCTGGTATGGGTGACACTACAGGTCAGGGGGTGTACTAAAGGTCAACAGATCAGGTGGAGGAGGTCGATGGGGCCTTCTACAAGCAGCTGGAAGTAGCCTCACGATCCCGGGTGCTGGTTCTCATGGGGGACTTCAGTTATCCAGACATCTGTTGGGTAAGCAACTTGGCCAGGCACGTGCAGTCCAAACGGTTCCTACAATGCACTGAAGATAATTTTCTGACGTAGGTGGTGGAGGAGCCGATGAGGTGGGGAGTGCTTCTGGACCTTGTTCTTACCAACAGGGACGGGCTTGTTAGGGATGTGAAGGTTGGGGGCAGCTTGGGATGCAGCGACCATGAGATGGTGGAGTTCAAGATGGAACTTGGTGGAAGAAGTAAGGCAAAAAGTAGGACTGCTGCCCTGGACTTTCGGAGAGTCAACTTCGACCTCTTTGGGGACCTACTTGGGAGTATCTCATGGGCTAGATTGCTAGAAGGCAAGGGTGTTTGTGAGAGCTGGGCAACATTTAAACAGCAGTTCTTGGTGCATCCCTAAGAGCAGGAAATCACGGAAGGGGGGCAGGAGACCTGCGTGGATGAACAAGGAGATCATCGATAAGATCAAAAGGAAGAGGAAGGTCTATGAAATGTGGAAAAAGGGCCTGTCCTCTTGGGAGGAGTATAGAAGTGTTGTCAGGACCTGCAGGGACGCGACAAGGAAGGCTAAAGCCCCCCTAGAGATGAGGCTTGCAAAAGAGATAAAGGATAATAAGAAGGGTTTTATTAAGTATGTAAACAGTAAAAGGAAGACTAGGGATAATGTGGGTCCCTTGCTGAACAAGGGGGTGTGTCCTGGTAATGGGGGATGCTGAGAAGGCGGAGATACTGAATGCCTTCTTTGCTTTGGTCTTTGCTTCAAAGACTCCCCCCCGGGACTCCTCGACCCTGGAGGAAGGAGAAAGGGTCTGGGCAATGGAGATCTCCCCTCTGGTTGAGGAGGGCATGGTTCGGGAGTGTCTGAGTGGGATCAATGCACACAAAGCCCTGATGGGATGCATCCACGTGTGCTGAGGGAACTGGTGGAGGTGAGCGCCGAACTGCTCTCTTGGAGAACAGGAGAGGTGCCTGAAGACTGGAAGATAGCCAGTGTCACTCCGGTCTTCAAGAAGGGCAAGAAGGAGGATCCGGGAAACTACAGGCCAGTCAGTCTCACCTCTGTCCCTGGAAAGGTGTTGGAACAGCTTGTTCTGGATGCCATCTCCAAGCAATTGGAAGAGAAGAATGTTTTGAGAAGTAGTCAGCATGGATTCACCAAGGGGAAGTCATGCTCGTCCAACCTCGTTGCCTTCTATGATGGCATCACCAGCTGGGTAGATGGGGGGAGAGCAGTGGATGTCATCTACCTTGACTTTAGCAAGGCTTTTGATACTGTCTCCCACGACATCCTGCTAGGCAAGCTGAGAAAGTGTGGGATGGATGTGTGGACAGAAAGGTGGGTTGAGAACTGGCTGACTGGCCGAGCTCAGAGGGTGGTGATCGGCAGTGCAGAGTCCGGCTGGAGACCTGTGACTAGCGGCGTTCCCCAGGGGTCGGTGCTGGGTCCGGTCTTGTTCAACATCTTCATCGACGACCTTGATGAGGGAATAGTGTCCACCCTCAGCAAGTACGCCAATGATACAAAGCTGGGAGGAGTGGCCGACACGCCAGAAGGCTGTGCTGCCATTCAGCGAGACCTGGACAGGCTGAAGAGCTGGGCAGGAAGTAACCAAATGAGGTTTAACAAGAGCAAGTGTAGGGTCCCGCACCTGGGAAGGAACAACCGCATGTATCAGTACAGGCTAGGGGTTGACCTGCTGGAGAGGAGCTCTGAGGAGAAGGACCTGGTGGTCCTGGTGGACGACAGGTTGACCATGAGCCAGCAGTGTGCCCTGGTGTCCAAGAGGGCCAGTGGGATCCTGGCATGCATTAAAAGGAGCGTGGCCAGCAGGTCAAAGGAGGTGATCCTCCCCCTCTACTCTGCCCTGGTCAGGCCTCACCTGGAGTACTGTGTCCAGTTCTGAGCTCCCCAGTACAAAAAAGACTGGGATCTCCTGGAAAGAGTCCAGCGGAGGGCCGCAAAGATGATACGGGGCCTGGAGCATCTTCCCTATGAGGAAAGGCTGAGAGACCTGGGTCTGTTCAGCCTTGAGAAAAGAAGACTGAGAGGGGATCTTATCAATGTTTATAAATATCTTAAGTGTGGGAGACAGAGGGATTTGGACAACCTCTTTTCAGTGGTTTGTGGGGACAGGACAAGGGGCAATGGCCGCAAAATGGATCACAGGAAGTTCCGCACCAACATGCAAAAGAACTTCTTCACGGTGAGAGTGACGGAGCACTGGAGCAGGCTGCCCAGGGAGGTTGTGGAGTCTCCTTCTCTGGAGATGTTCAAGACCCTTCTGGACGCCTACCTGGGCAACCTACTCTAGGGAACCTGCTTTGGCAGGGGGGTTGGACCTGATGATCTCTTGAGGTCCCTTCAAACCCCTACAATTCTGTGATTTTGTGATTTCAGTTGTCATCCAGGTGAGCACATCATCACCCGGCTGCTTCGATGCTGGGACACTGGGGCCAACAGCCAACAACTAGAATGCAAGGAAGCCGAGCAGCTGGGGTCCTTCTCTAGAGAAAGGGTCATTGACAAAGTAACTGGGAGAGAGGCACAGGTTCTCAGCCTCTGGAGGCAACTCCTGGCAGGTGTGAAAGAAAGGTATCCCCCCAAGGAAGATATTGTATATCAAGTAGGCAAGTGGACCACCATGGAGAAAGGTCTCCAGCAACTGAGGGAATTAGTTGTGCTGCTGATGATTTATAGTAATCTGGACCATGAACAGACACCTAAAGATCCCGATGAAGTCCAGTGCACAACATCGACGTGGCGGAAGTTTGTACAGGCTGCACCCCCATTACATGCCAGCACGCTGGCAGCAATAAATTGGGATGAGGGGATGGGGCCAACAGTGGATGCTGTCTCCAGCCAGCTTCAGAAATATGAAGAAAACCTCTCTGCCCCAATAGGGGCCTGCATCTCAGCCATGGAGAAACTGTCCCAAAGCTAGAAGAACATTTAACTGCCTCCTCACCTAGATGGAGGAATCTTTCAGCCATTAAGTGTCAGCATTCTCCGGCTCAAGCAAGGGAGTATCCAGGATTGTTGTGGTTTAACCCGGTCGGCAGCTAAGCACCACACAGCCGTTCGCTCACCCTGCCCCCTCCCTCTCCGGGATGGGGGAGAGAAACGGGAAAGTGAAGTCTGTGAGTTGAGATAAAGACAGTTTATTAAGACAGGGAAAAGAATAACAATAATAATAGTACTACTACTAATAATGTGTACGAAATAAGTGATGCACAATGCAATTGCTCACCACCCGCTGACCGATGCCCAGCCTATCCCTGAGCAGCCGGCCCCCCCACCCCGGCTAGCCACCCCTATATATTGTTTAGCATGACATCAGATGGTATGGAATACCCCTTTGGCCAGTTTGGGTCAGCTGTCCTGGGTCTGTCCCCTCCCAGCTCCTGCTGCACCCCTAGCCTGCCTGCTGGCAGGACAGAACGTGAAGCTGAAAAGTCCTTGGCTTAGTGTAAGCACTGCTCTGCAACAATTAAAACATCAGCATGTTATCAGCACTCTTCTCATCCTAATCCAAAACATAGCACCCTACCAGCTACTAGGAGGAACATTAACTCTATCCTAACTGAAACCAGGACAAGGATGCACACCATGGGGCACCCTGTGGTTTTATTTGCGTGACCACGGGGAAGATATGGGGAAGTGGTACGGTGAACTGACCTCGGCCTTAGCTGCTCGGGTACATGAACTGTGAGGAAATACAGCAGCAAGAAAAGGGTCTCCTAGGAGAACTGCTGCTCCAGTTTCTGTTGGGCGGTCCCCCAGAGGCAGTAGAAGGGGTAGTGTTACTCCTGACCCTGACAAAGAGATCTCTGCTTCACATTTGGAAGAATTAATTGACAGATGCTCCAACCAGGACTAGTGGGGCCCTTCCTCTGGCCAGGTAGAGGAGAGGGACAACCGGATTTACTGGACTGTGTGGGTCCGATGGCCTGGCACACCGGAACTGCAGGAATACGAAGCTCTAGTGGACACAGGCACACAGTGTATCCTAATGCCATCAGGCCACCAAGGGGCAGAACTCATCTGTATCTCTGGAGTGACAGGGGGATCCCAACAATTAACTGTATTGGAGGCTGAAGTGAGCCTAACCAGGAATGAATGGCAAAAGCCCCCCATCGTGACTGGCCCAGAGGCTCCATGCATCCTTGGCATAGACTACCTCAAGAAAAGGTACTTCAAGGATCCAAAAGGTACCGGTGGGCTTTTGGCATAGCTACCTTGAGCACAGAGAAGATTAAGCAGCTGTCTACCCTGCCTGGTCTCTCAGAAGACCCTTCTGCTGTAGGATTGCTGAGGATTGAAGAACAGCAAGTGCCAATCGCTACCACAACTGTGCACTGGCAGCAACATCGCACCAACCGAGACTCCCTGATTCCCATCCATGTGGTGGTTCATCATCTGGAGAGCCAAGGAGTGATCAGCAAGACTCGCTCACCCTTTAATAGTCCTATATGGCCAGTGCGAAAGTGTAATGGAGAGTGGAGGCTAACGGTGGACTATTGTGGCCTGAACGAAGTCACGCCACCGCTGAGTGCTGCAGTGCCGGACATGCTAGAACTCCAGTATGAACTGGAATCGAAGGCAGCCAAGTGGTACGCCACAGCTGATATTGCTAATGCATTTTTCTCCATCCCTCTGGCAGCAGCATGCAGGCCACAGTTTGCTTTCACTTGGAGGGGCATCCAGTACACTTGGAATTGACTGCCCCAGGGGTGGAAACATAGCCCTACCATTTGCCATGGACTGATCCAGTCTGCGCTGGAGCAGGGGGAGGCTCCTGAACACCTGCAGTACATCGATGACATCATTGTGTGGGGTGACACTGCAGAGGAAGTTTTCGAGAAAGGGAAGAAAACAGTCCAAATCCTTCTGAAGGCCGGTTTTGCCATAAAACAAAATAAAGTTAAAGGACCTGCACGAGAGATCCAGTTTTTAGGAATAAAATGGCAAGATGGACGTCGTCAAATCCCAATGGATGTGATCAACAAAATAACAGCTATGTCTCCACCAACTAGCAAAAAAGAAACGCAAGCTTTCCTAGGCCTTGTGGGATTTTGGAGAATGCATGTTCCAGGCTATAGTCAGCTTTGAGTCCTCTATATCGAGTGACTTGAAAGAGGAACTATTTCGAGTGGGTCCCCGAACAACAACAGGCTTTTGAGCAACTCAAACAAGAAATAGCTCGTGCAGTAGCCCTTGGGCCTGTCTGTACCGGACCAGCTGTGCAAAATGTACTTTACACTGCGGCCGGGGAGCATGGCCTCACCTGGAGCCTCTGGCAGAAAGAAACTGGGGAAACTCGAGGTCGACCCCTAGGGTTTTGGAGTCAGGGCTATCGAGGATCAGAAGCCAATTACACCCCAACTGAAAAGGAGATACTAACAGCATATGAGGGGATTCGAGCCTCTTCAGAAGTTGTTGGTACGGAAGCACAACTCCTCTTGGCCCTACGGCTACCTGTGTTACATTGGATGTTCAAAGGGAAAATCCCCACTACACGCCATGCAATCGACGTTATGTGGAGTAAGTGGGTAGCGTTAATTTCATAGCGGGCTCGAATGGGGAGACCTAACCACCCAGGAGTCCTGGAAGAGATCATGGGCTGGCCGGAGGGCAGGGATTTCAGAGTACCAACAGAAGAGGTAACTCATGCCGAAGAGGCACCACCATACAATGAGTTGCCAGAAGACAGAAAGCAGTATGTGTTCTTCACTGACGGATCCTGCCGTGTGGTAGGGAACCACGGGAAGTGGAAAGCTGCTGTTTGGAGTCCCACATGACGAGTTGCAGAGGCCATGGAAGGGGAAGGCGAGTCGAGTCAGTATGCAGAAATGAAAGCCATACAACTGGCCCTAGAGATTGCTGAAAGAGAAAAATGACCAGTACTGTATCTCTGCACTGATTCCTGGATGGTGGCAAATGCTCTGTGGGGGTGGCTGCAGCAATGGAAACAGAGCAACTGGCAGCGCAGATGTAAACCTGTCTGGGCTGCTACCCTGTGGCAAGATATTGCTGCCCGGGTAGAAAACCTGGCTGTAAAGGTACGTCATGTAGATGCCCACATGCCCAAGAGTTGTGCCCCCAAAGAACGTCAGAATAACGAAGAGGTGGATCGAGCTTCGAAAATTGACGTGGCTCAGGTGGACCTAGACTGGGGACGTAAGGGTGAGCTGTTTGTAGCTCGATGGGCCCATGAAACATCAGGACATCTGGGGAGGGATGCCACATACAGATGGGCTCGTGATCGAGGGGCGGACCTGACCATTGAGGTCACACAGGTTACCCATGAGTGTAAGACCTGTGCTGCAATCAAACGAGCCATGAGGGTAAAGTCTCCCTGGAATAGGGGGAGGTGGCTTGGATTTCGATATGGTGAGGCCTGGCAAATTGACTATATCAGACCACTCCCACAAACCTGACAAGGCAAATGTTACATACCATGGTAGAAGCAACTACTGGGTGGCTGGAAACATATCCAGTAAACCATGCCACCACCCAAAACACTATCTTGGGCCTGGGAAGACAAGTGCTGTGGCGACATGGTATACCAGAAAGAATAGAGTCCGAAAATGGGAGTCACTTCCAAAACAGTCTTGTCACCTTCTGGGCCAAGAGGCATGGCACTGAGTGGGTGTATCACATCCCTTATCACCCACAAGCCTCTGGGAAGGTTGAGAGGTACAATGGACTGTTAAAGACTATGTTACGAGCATTGGGTGCTGGGACGTGGAAACATCGGGACATAAATCTACCAGAAGCCATGTGGCTAGTTAACACTAGAGGGTCTGACAGCTGTCCTGGTCCTGCTGAAACAAAACCCCTACACACTGTGGGAGGAGCTAAAGTCCCCGTAGTGCATGTAGGGAAGTGGATGGGGAAGGCAGTGTGGGTTGCTCCTGCCATGGGAAAAGGCAAACCCACTCATGGGATTGTCTTCGCACAAGGACCAGGGTATACCTGGTGGGTGATTCAAAAGGATGGAGAGATCAGGTGCATGCCTCAAGGAGATTTAACCTTGTGTAGTGGGTTTACGTGGCAAGGTTTTGGTAGCGGGGGGGGGGGTGGGGGGGGGGTGGCAGGCATAGGGGTGGCATCTATGAGAAGAACCCAGAATATGCCCCATGTTAGATAAGGGGCCCGTTGCTGGCCAGAGTCGGGCCAATAACCTCATGTTCAGTAAATGTTAAAGTAGCATCCACAGAAGCAATCTCTCCAGCAGGCAGCCTGGTTACAGAAAGACTGATTCTGTAGCCACATCACAAACTTGGTGTTGATTGACTTTGATCTCACTTAAAACAGGGGGTTTGTTTCATTTTTTTTTTTAGCTAATGTTGCATTTATTATAGTGCTGTAGTTTTTGGTTTTGTTTTCTCCCTCCACTCTGATATAAACCAAGACAGAGTCAGTCCCTGTGAGTAAAGCTTTCTGTTGTGTTTGGGGTTTGTCCTGGTTTCAGTTAGGACAGAGTTAATTTTCCTCCTAGTAGCTGGCAGGGTGCTATGTTTTGGATTAGAATGAGAAGAGCGCTGATAACATGCTGATGTTTTAATTGTTGTAGAACAGTGCTTACTCCAAGCCAAGGACTTTTCAGCTTCTCGCTCTGTCCTGCTAGCGAGCAGGCTAGGGATGCAGCAGGAGCTGGGAGGGGACAGACCCAGGACAGCTGACCCAAACTGGCCAAAGGGGTATTCCATACCATCTGACGTCATGCTGAACAATATATAGGGGTGGCTAGCCGGGGTGGAGGGGGGGGCCGGCTGCTCGGGGATAGGCTGGGCATCGGTCAACGGGTGGTGAGCAATTGCATTGTGCATCACTTATTTCGTACACATTATTACTATTAATACTATTATTATTATTATTGTTGTTGTTATTCTTTTCCCTGTCTTAATAAACTGTCTTTATCTCAACTCACAGGCTTCACTTTCCCGTTTCTCTCCCCCATCCCGGAGAGGGAGGGGGGAGGGTGAGCGAACGGCTGTGTGGTGTTTGACTGCCAGCCGGGCTAAACCACAACAGGGTTCAATATGTAGAAATTAATGAGTTCGATATAAATAAAGCACACATTAAAATGTATTTGAGAAAAATGCGTTAATTGACTTGAAATGCTTTTTATGCTGTGATACTCAGGAATACCGAACACCATTTGCAAGAGTTGTGTGGAGAGAGCGTGTCATCCATCCAATGATTTTTTTTTCCCTTTCCTCCAGTCTGTCTCAGGACTGTTTCAAGAGCTGTCAAATTTGTGATGAAAAATGAGGGTGAGAGACCTGAATCTACCCATAGAAGCTAATAGCCCAACCGTCACCTGCCATGTCAGAGTTACTTTACATTTCCATTCTGCCTTTTACAGATCAGCGCCTTGAACCTTCTGATGTGCAGTATCCACTCCCAGATATGTGCTGCAGAATAAGTTTCTATCTCTCCCAGCTGAAATGTTCCTGGCTTGTACAAACAGTTAAATACTAATTAGAGATGGAAATTAAACCTAGATCTCCACGTGAGATAAGGTTTGAAAATAACTTATTCTGCAGTAATCGTTGGCATTTTTAGCTCATTTCCATTTTGCACCCAACATTTCAAAGTGGAAGATACATTCCCCAAAAGTGCCTGGTGGTTTTCAACCCATATTTCTGACCTTTTGCATGTGTGTGTGTAGTGTCTGTCCGTGCGTGTGTTTATGAGCGAACCTGCCCCACTGTGCTGTCACGACTGATATGCATGTTTTGCCCATTTTACTTAGTTACAAATACCTTTATGCTGATTCAAATGCCCCAAGGTGAAGCACTGTCCTGGAAGTTCAGCTTCCATGATGTTCACATTGTGAGAAAACTCTCAATAATTTTCTTCAGACAGGATCTTCTGTGAAGCTATTTTATTCGTGATTGCAATGGCGGGCGTCCTGCAAGCAGGAGCGCACAGTAAAAGTTTATCATAACCTCATATTCCCTATTACCCGGCACCTGATTTCTCCCCTGTTTCCTCATTGGCTGAGTACTACAGGTTCACAACCTACTCGACCCACTTCTATACCATATATGTACAATTTTATTTGACCAACCGTTAATTTCTCCTTTTCCTGTTTTTTTCCTTCTTCTCTCGTGACTAGAGGGCCCGTGATTTTTGTTTTTAATGATTTCTTACTGCTCATCCTGTTTTCCTTAGCTATCCTCCTTATTTTGGGACAGTGGGACCTTCCCCTTATCTACTTAACATGCTCCCCACTGCTATGCCGCACAATCACTTTTGAATATGCAAGGTTAGTGGAATTTTCCACTGCAAAAACACCTTCTATTGCAAAAACACAACTTTTTTTCTCACAATTCCCCCCTCTTCTTTTCTTACTTCTATTGTTGTTTTGGCACCTCTTCACATACCGCACTCTTGAGTTTTTCCAACATTAAGGTGCAATATTCTTCTTCGGATGTCACGGGGGATGACAGATATACAATGCCATTATTATTATTACAATACCAACAAATAGTTGTTTGAGCCAATTCTATTCAGGTAACCAGGAAATTAGTTTCTCCCAAATGTTTCTCAATCCCCAGGAAGTGTCATCTTGAGCCACTCTATGTAGGATCTTTTTTTTTTTCCCAAATATTTATGAGACCAGTAGATCAGTCAAATTTGTTGCATTTGATCTACATATATACAGTACTAGCATTAATTACAGTACACGCTCCTCCTTGTGACCTTAGTAATAAATCTAACACCATTCTTGTTATCTCCTTTTTCTTGCATCCAGAGTGTTATTTTCTAGTTCTTCAATTATAGCTGAGATATTTACAATAGCTTTTTCTAATTCACTCACCCCTAATCAAGGTAAAAACCACCTTGTAAAACTGTGAAATGCCCTGTTTCTTTTTACTAGAGGATTATCTGGAGTCCGCTTAATTCTGCGTGGGGTCTCCAGGGGGCTTTGGCTTTGTGGGTCTTCAATAATAGTTACTTTTGGAATTATTGCCCCCAAGGTGCAAGCTCCCTTCCATCCTAGGGGCAACACCTTCCTGGCTTTATGGCCACATGGCCAGTACCACCCCTTGCCATTTGGGACAGGCCATCCGGTTACAGGACTCTCATGTTGTATCTCGTGTGCATTATGTATATTAGCATTCCCGTAGCTACCATATTCGGTACAGTATGGATGATGCCCTACTTCATGGATAATATTTCCACACCCAGGGTCAGTACTATTGCCCCCTGAGTTTTCTATCAATGTTGTATAAAAGGCACCTTTGATAACACAGTATATTGTAGCCAGGATTATGTGTAGGGAGCTCAGCTTCAAAATCTATTCCTTCCCGGGACTGAGTATGATCTGTCATTTTTAGAAATCTAGAGAATCCAGACACGGTTGCTGCTGGAAATAGCAATCAGGGACAAGGCCTTTTCAGTCTTTCTAGGCATCTGGGTGCAAATCTAACAATTATTTCGAGATAGAACTCAAGAGATGTTCTGGATTAATTGGAAATGCTGATTTTTCCCTCCATCCTATCACTAATCCATTGAGAATAGGCATTACTAAGATAAACTTAAAATACATCATTTCTATATATATACACCCCTATAATAATTTGTCCTGGTTTCAGGTAGGACAGAGTTAATTTTCCTCCTAGTAGCTGGCAGGGTGCTATGTTTTGGATTAGAATGAGAAGAGCGCTGATAACATGCTGATGTTTTAATTGTTGTAGAGCAGTGCTTACACCAAGCCAAGGACTTTTCAGCTTCTCGCTCTGTCCTGCTAGCGAGCAGGCTAGGGATGCAGCAGGAGCTGGGAGGGGACAGACCCAGGACAGCTGACCCAAACTGGCCAAAGGGGTATTCCATACCATCTGACGTCATGCTGAACAATATATAGGGGTGGCTAGCCGGGGTGGAGGGGGGGGCCGGCTGCTCGGGGATAGGCTGGGCATCGGTCAATGGGTGGTGAGCAATTGCATTGTGCATCACTTATTTCGTACACATTATTACTATTAATACTATTATTATTATTATTATTATTATTGTTGTTGTTATTCTTTTCCCTGTCTTAATAAACTGTCTTTATCTCAACTCACAGACTTCACTTTCCCGTTTCTCTCCCCCATCCCGGAGAGGGAGGGGGGAGGGTGAGCGAACGGCTGTGTGGTGTTTGGCTGCCAGCCGGGCTAAACCACAACATAATTAAAAAATAATAATTAAGAAAAACAATAAAAATCACATACTAATAAGGATTCTTCTGGTGAGGATTAAATACCCCCCCTTCTTTTTCTCCCACTTCCAGGGAGTGTTCCCTGGAAACACTCTAATTCTGTGTAATTCAATCCCTTTTACTCATTAATTCATTAAGAATTCTTCTAAGAAGTTAAAGGTTTACAATAGATAGTTTTAACAGTTTTAGCCTTAAAAGTCTTTGTTAATGCAATCTCTCTGGGATCAGGGTTAAGTGATGCTTTTACCCAGGTATGAGTCCACCCTTTCTCAGCCATTCTTCCTGTCGTCTCAGTAGTCAGGAGCACTTGGAACGGTCTGTCCCACTCAGGTTGCAGCTTCGATTCTCTCCATGTTCGCATCAGAACCCAATCTCCTGCTCGGAATGGATGGATCAGGGTTTCCAAGGGTGGGGTTTGAGCTAACAGTCCACGGGTCCTGAGAGATGACAAAGAGGACGACAGCCCGAGTATATAGTTCTTAAGAAAAGCATCTTTTGTCTCAAATTGAGGTAATTCATTCCCTTTGTCCATGTACAGCAATCCAAATAATATTTCATATGGTGAAACTCCCACATCTTTTCTTGGTGCAGTCTGAATTTGGAGAAGTGCCAAAGGTAAGCACTTTGTTTGGGGAAGCCAAGTTTCCATAACTTAGTCAATTGCTTCTTTACTGTCTGATCCTCTCCACAATTCCAGAAGAGGAAGGATGCCAAGGAGTGTGAAATTTCCACTTAATTCCTAGAGTCCACATTAGCCCTTGCAATATTTCTGACAAAGAGATTTCCTTGATCAGAGTCAATATTTTCAACAATTCCATACCTGGGAGTTATTTGTTCTAGAACTACTTTAGTTACTATGTTTGCGGTAGCAGATACTGAAGGGAAAGCTTCTACCCACCCTGACAAATGATCTACCGAGACTAACAATATTTAAATCTACCTGTACATTTTGGAAGCGTTGAATTCCTGGTTCTCGCCCTCCTTTGGGCTGACTGCGGATAATTTTCCGATTTACCTTTTGACATACTACACAACTCCTGCATACTTGTTCAGCCAGAGTATATATATTCCTACGCATACATATTTCCATAGCACAGCGTCACACATTGCTTGAATTCCCCAATGACCCTCTTGATGCAAAACAGTTAATATTTGCCTCATTAGCACTTTATTCAGCATTTCTCTCCCCTCAGGGAGTATCTGTTTTCCTTTGGACTTCATGAGTCCTCATTCCTTAAAAACATCTTTCTCTTAAAACTTTTTACTTCTTTTTAGTTTTGGGTAGGGGTAGCTCAACAGTTCCCTGAATCCTCTCTGGATTTATTCTTCGTTCCCCCTCAGACACTAGATGCCCGAAATACTTGACTTTTCTTTCTACGGATTTTAATTTATTTTCAATCCTTTCAAGACCCGTTTTCCCAGAAAGTCCAATAGCTTGTTAGTGGCTTCCTTCACAACTGTTTTCTCCTGTCCTGACAATAAAAGATCATCCACATATTGTAACAGTAACACCTCCTCTGGAGGTTGGAATTGCTCCAAAATTTTTCTAGAACTTGCCCAAATAAATCAGTGGCCCTGTAAACCCCTGAGGTAAAATTGTCCATCTGTATTGCTGCTTCCGCCCCATTTCAGGGTCTTTCCACTCAAAGGCAAATATATATTTGCTCTCGGGGTCTGAGAGCACCCCATTTATAACACCATTATTCCAGCCTAACAATTTACTATTTGAATGCCCAATTTTATTATCAAATCCCTTCCCAACAAGTTAGTCCCTGCCTCGGGTACATACAATAATTGCCCAGTGATCATTCTATCCCTAGTCTCAGCTTGGTGTCCCCCCAAAATGGCACTGTTATCCCAGCCCCTTCTACCCCCATCACTTTTAGGGTTTCATTAGTTAATTTAATCCCTGATACTTTACAGGCCAGCAGTGACCTACTTGCCCTAGTGTATTGGGTTCACGTGGTAAGGTTCTGGTAGCGGGGGCAGGGGGGCTACAGTTGTAGCCCCTGTGAGAAGAATCCAGCAGCTGCCCCCTGTTAGATAAGGGCCAGTTTCAGCTGGCTCCAAAGGGGCCCACCACTGCCAAGAGCCAAGCCATGAGCAATGCAGTCTGTGCCTCTGTGAGAGCACATCCAAGAAAAGGAAAAAAAAAAAAAACAAAAAAACTGCTGCACAACAGCAGCTGGGAGAGTGAGGAGTGAGAAACCTCCCTGCAGACACCAAAGTCAGTGCAGAAGGAGGGGGAGGAGGAGCTCCAGGTGCCAGAGCCAAAGCCCCCCCGCCGTGGCCCACAGAGAGGCCCCTGGTGAAGCAGGCTGACTCACTCCCCCTCCCCCCTGCAGCCCATGGTGTACCACAGCGGAGCAGATCTCCATGCTGCAGCCCATGGAGAGGAGCCCATGCAGGACCAGGTGACTGGGGGGGGGGGGGGGCGGGGGGGCCCAGGGACCCTCCCAAGCTGGACCAACCCGTTCCTGACAAATACACTCCACAGCACAGACACACACCTGAAGCAGCTCCCAAAGAGCCCGTTTTTCGCTGCCCATGGAGAAACCCACACAGGACTGTGAGAAACACTCTGTAGCCAATAACACAGGCTCAGGCGAGGGTCTCAGTGAAGTAGCAATTTTATTTCTCTCTACTCAGTTGTCGCTGGGCATTTAAATCTCCACAAGCTAGGACCTCACAAGCATCATACGTGACGGACTGTGGTACATAACCCTCTGTCACATTCACCCAGATTTTGACGGGGTATCCCGTCTTACTATTATCTGGTCATGCCTTTTCCAAGTTGCCAATTGACCAAGGCCTTCTCTGAGGCCTACAATCACTAGAAATGAAATTAATAGTTGATTTTTCCCTGTCATTATTTTTAACTCTTAGGTTTCCAAATAAGTATCAATACAAACAATAAGATGTACACGACTACTAAAAAAAAAAAACCTTGGGAGTGCTATAGGCCAGTCCTTTCTCTCAATCACAAGTCACACTCATTAGCTACCTGTGAAAATAAAAGGTTAGTTTACAATTGTAAGCTTTTATCCCACTCAGAGTCTATTATGAGATTTTTCTTCTTGATTTTAACTTTCAACAAGTCTTCTGTAGAAACAGCTTCCCAGGTACTAGGGTCGACGGATGCCTTCATTCGAGTATAGTGAGTCCAAACTTTTCCTGCAGTTCCTATGGCTGTTTCAGTGGTTAGTAGTACTTGGAATGGTCCTTCCCATTCAGGTCGGAGTTGATTCTTTCCAGGTCCGAATCAGGACCCAGTTTCCTGGGTGATGGGGGGGGGGGGGGGGGGCGGGTTGAGCCAACAACCCACGGGTCCTGAGAGATAAAGAAGAGGACAACCCCAGAATATAGTTCTTAAGAAAACTCTTAGATAACTCAGTAAAGTCTACCTGTATACTTTGGAAAGGTCGAATCCCTGGCTCCCGTCCCCCTCTAGGTGGGTTACGGATGACCTTTTTATTTACCCTTTGACATATGGTACATCCTCTGCATATTTGCTTCACTAAAGTGTGTGTTCCTACACAGACATGCTTTCTTAGCACAACATCACACATTGCTTGCACCTCCCAATGACTCTCTTGATGTAAAACAGTTAATATTTGTCTCATTGGTGCTTTATTCAGCATTTCTCTCCCATCAGGGAGTATCCATTTTCCCTCTGACTTTGTGGCTCCTGATTCCTTAAAAAAATCTTTCTCTTAAAACTTTTTAGTTCTTTCTTAGTTTTTAACAATTCCCTGAATCCTCTCTGGATTTATTCTTTGTTTTCCCTCAGACATTATATGCCTTAAATACTTGACTTCTCTTTCTACATATTGTAATTTATTTTTCAATACTCCCAAGCCCTGTTTTCCCAGAAAGCTGAATAGCTTGTTACAGAATCACAGAATCGTCTAGGTTGGAAGAGACCTCCAAGATCATCTAGTCCAACCTCTGTCCTAACACTAACAAGACCTCCACTAAACCATATCACTAAGGACTACATCTAAACGTCTCTTAAAGACCTCCAGGGATGGCGACTCAACCACTTCCCTGGGCAGCCCATTCCAATGCCTAACAACCCTTTCAGTAAAGAAGTTCTTCCTAATATCCAACCTAAATCTCCCCTGGCGCAACTTTAGCCCATTCCCCCTCGTCCTGTCACCAGGCACGTGGGAGAATAGACCAATCCCCACCTCTCTACAGCCTCCTTTAAGGCACCTATGGAGAGCGATAAGGTCGCCCCTGAGCCTCCTCTTCTCCAGGCTGAACAATCCCAGCTCCCTCAGCCGCTCCTCGTAAGACTTGTTCTCCAGACCCCACACCAGCCTCGTTGCCCTTCTCTGGACTCTCTCGAGCACCTCCATGTCCTTCTTGTAGCGAGGGGCCCAAAACTGAACACAGTACTCGAGGTGCGGCCTCACCAGAGCCAAGTACAGGGGGACAATCACCTCCCTAGACCTGCTGGCCACACTGCTTCTTATACAAGCCAGGATGCTGTTGGCCTTCTTGGCCACCTGAGCACACTGCTGGCTCATATTCAGCTGCCTATCAACCAGTATTCCCAGGTCCTTGTTAGTGGCTTCCTTCACAACTGTTTTCTCCTGTCCTGACAATAAAAGATCATTGACATTTTTGTAACAGTAACACCTCCTCAGGAGGTTGGAATTGCTCCAAAATTTGTTCTAGAACTTGCCCAAATAACTTAATAACCAAATAATCTGTTCTACAACTTGCCCCCTGGTGGAGCAGGCTGTCCTCTCCACCCCCCCCCCCCCCCGATACTTGGGAAACTAACCAAACACCACAGTAAATATATCAAAACTTCTAGACTGTTACTTAGATAATGCCTACATCCTCTTTCCCTGCTCATTCAGCTTCCAACAGCTCTGTCAAATACTACACACCACACCTTTAACACCTTCAGTAACTCTTTTAACAATTCTTTTTATCTTTCTCCAGCCTGTACTTTCAACCAAAGGCTCAGTCAGGGGCCAACTTAATTCCATACTTTTTTTCTCTCCAGGATGCTGAGACAACATATCAGTACACCATATTTCATCCCATTTTCCTTCTCTCCTCCTTCTTCCACTCCAGATATTCCTATTTGAAGCAGCCAGCCTGGCCACGCTTAAAACATCCCATCAAAGCCTGTCCCTGCTAGGATTCAAGCTGCAACACAGACAGCTTTCCTTGCCTGCCATTACTCCCCCTGAAGATTTTCTTCCTCTTTCTCCAACCCTCTACCTCACTACCTGGTACACTGTGAATGCCATTAGTTTCGCTCTCTGCTTTTCCTTCTCATCTCCCCTCCTGACATACACCTTCAGGGCCTCCCTCAGGAGGGCCCCCAGTGACTACAGTTCACTGTAGTTCCCCCAGTTCACTACATCCTCCCACCCTCCGGAGCCCCCCCCCCCCCCCTTCCCCCCCCCCCGCCCCGTGTATCTGGCCAGGCTCCAACCACAAAATGAACTTTCAAGAGCCCTTGGGATACCAGGTGTCCGGGACTCTGTCTGTCCGGACTGTGCTGTCCCGAGCACTCCCCCACCAAGACCCCAAGTCTCCCACATGACCACTGTGCTGCACACTATCACCACTCCAGCCAGGATCAGCAAGTGGGCACCCCTGCTCTGCTGGTATTACCCCCGGGCCCAGAGGATGAGCTCCCCCCACTCCTGCACAGCAGCTCTCCTCCTGATCACTCCCCTTTCTTCCCCAGTAAACAACATACTTAGTATAGACATCATTTCCCCCCAAGAATATATGTTAGGCCCTAGGAACTGGTCTAGTAGTTCAGCTAGCCTGTTGGGGTCCTCAATTAAAGATTTCATCTCCTTCTTAAAACTCCTAACCTCTCTGCTGGTAGGGAGGGGGGGAGTTCACCTAAGAGGATACACAGTTAGTGTTAGGACTGTTAGTATCAGGGAAGGCAAAATTCTCAGTATCTCTTCTACCTTGTTCTAATTCTTACCAGAGCCTAGAGTACACTCCTTCTCTAGGGACAGTGTTAATTACAGTCTCTGTCTTCCTTCCTGGAGCGGCTGCTGCTGCTGCTGGTGCAATATTAGGATTATAGGGAGCATAACTTGATTCCTCCTCCAAAAAAGGAATCTTATTGTTTACATATAAATTTAAAGCCTGAATTTTCATCAGACCCATATTTTGGCCAAAATACTGCTGTTTCCTTAATTGGTTCTTTTGTCCAGACTGATACACAATATTTAACTATTTTCTTCTTTTATTATCTCCTCTAATTTTGGGATTATTTTTCCAATTTCTTATTCTTCAGGAAGAACTGTCAGTAGGCACTCCCCCAGGGATATCTCCCTGTCCCCTGGAACCCATATTTTCCCATTTCTCCTAGCCCTTGTCAGTGTTGTGAGAAACACTCCGTAGCCAATAACTTAGGCTCAGGCGAGGATCTCAGTGAAGTAGTAATTTTATTCGCGATTGCAATGGCGGGCGCCCCACAAGCAGGAGAGCGCACCTACTAGTTCCAAAACACAGTTTATATACTTTTTGATGACAGGACCCTCCCCTGTTTCCCCACTGGAGTGGGTAATCCAGGTTCACAATCTATCTGATGCTTCACAGACAATGCCTGGCCTTCAGTTGCCGGCCTGTTTTTGAGGTGGTAATGTTTTCTCCCCTTATCTGGCTTGAGGTAACATAGCGATTTTCACCTAATTGCTCTAAGGGGTCTGGTTGTCTGCATTTACGAGGTCACCTGCTGAGCTTTCTTATCACTGTAAGCATATCTCAATACCACATTCCTTCCTTCTAAACAATGTAACACTGCAAAAACAACATTTCTATTCCCACAGTGTGCTGCTACCGAAATTTCCCTCCTGCATGGTACCACACACTAACGTCCGATTCTGGAAAATGGGGGTGTACTGACAAGCACTTCCCTGTGCAAGGGGTGCTGTACACCAAATTTCCGGAGACTCTTCCTTTCTCTCTCTTATCTCACGCTTCGTCCGTCTCCGGCCGCGCCCCTCGCGGAGCTATGGAACCGCAGATCAGGACTCCACACTCGCTTCGTACAAAAGTACGTCTCAATCACACATCACACAGAGTCTCACCCGACCCCCAAGGCAATACTTAATATTTCTTACCTTGGTCTGTGCACAGAGTTACCGGATCAATTCTTAAACCCGGAGTGCCTACCTTCTTCCCTTCCCCACTACTTCATGGATCCTGCCTCTTTAATCAGTCTTTGGCCCTCTGTCAGCTCTCCGCAGAACCGCCACCGTCGATGCACAGGACAGCTGAAATCAGCGGGGCATGCCTTCCTGCTGCTGCGGCGGTGGGGCTCCCCGGTAGGTGACTGGATCCCGGAGGAGCCCCCAAATTGTGAGAAACACTCCGTAGCCAATAACTTAGGCTCAGGCGAGGATCTCAGTGAAGTAGTAATTTATTCGCGATTGCAATGGCGGGCGTCCCACAAGCAGGAGCGCACCTACTAGTTACATAGCACAGTTTATATACTTTCTTTCTCGATGACCGGGACCCTCCCCTGTTTCCCCACTGAGTGGGTAATCCAGGTTCACAACCTATCCGGTGCTTCACAGACAATACATGGCTTTTAGTTGCCGGCCTGTTATAAGTCAAATTTCCTTTGACTTTTATACTCTTTGGGGTGGTAATGTTTCTTACACAGTGATTTCTGCCTAATTGCTCTAAGGATTCTGGTTGTCTGCATTTTACAAGGTCATCTGTTAAGCTTTCTTATCACTGCAAGCATATCTCAATACCACATTCCTTCCCTCTGAACAATGTCACTGTGCAAAAACAACATTTTTATTCCCACATCACTTACTGTCTTCTTTTTTCCTTCATCTCTTTCTATTCCTCTTCCTACATTTAGAAGAAAATATGGATTTCCAGGAAAAAACATCCAAACATTATTTGTGGAGGACAAACTTTGGTTCTCAGACCTTTGCCATATAAAGATATGCATGAAACACTTTAATGATAAAAGTCTCCATCTATCATTGACATGCACATATGTATACAGTGTGGCCTACTGAAACATCTAATTTGAATCAAGCCAGCCAAAAGTCTGAGTGATAAAACTCCTGAGCAGTAACTCTGTTTTATTAGCCCTCTGCGTTCTTGTCCCAGGTCTCACTGAAATGACTTAATGTCTTTCTCAGCATGGAGCTGATAGGTGGTACTTATCTCCTAAAAGGAGCATCAATGAGAATTTACTTATAATGATACTTGTGTTGGAAACAAAAAACATTTACCAATAGCTATAAAACAGCAAGCACTGAAATTTATGATGTCTGGACTTGTAATTTCACTCACTTCCTCTTGGGGAAAGTTCCCTTCTTCACTGCCACCTTTTCAGGCTCTCCTGGTTTTACTCCCTAAAGTGACAGAGGACTCGCAACTTCTCTCAGCAGTACAAGAGTCTATATCAAAGCTCTGCATTTATGAAGAAGAAAAAAGAAAAGAAAAGAAAAGAAAAGAAAAGAAAAGAAAAGAAAAGAAAAGAAAAGAAAAGAAAAGAAAAGAAAAGAAAAGAAAAGAAATTATTTAATTTAAAATTATTTAATTTGCAGTTAATTACTTAACTTGCAAGTTAACGGGAGTGCCTTCAATAGTATACTTAAATACAATACGCAATTTTAGAAAATCATACAATCATAGAATCATTTAGGCCTTTTATTATGGTCATTATGATGATGATCATTACAACTGATTACAACTGATCATTATGTACTGAACTGATTTAGTTGCCTAAACTGTGAAACAAGAGAGAGACATCCACCTCAAAAGTTTAAATGTTAGCCAGTGAGCAAAATACACCACTGGTGGGCCCTAAGTCTGTTCAAGACACTTGTAACAGCAAGCTCAGCATCAAGCAGTTGAAATCTTCTGTTCTCTACATCAGGGTGGGTTTTAAGATGGTTTCAAGAACATTATCGAAGTGTGCCAGCAAATATTTCTTACATTGATCTTTTCTTAAGTGTGCAAGGCATCATAATAAATAATAAATAAACAAATAGTGCTTATTTAAAACATTTGAGAGCACAAATGTACCATGGAAAGGGAAATTTTATTAAAAGCTGAAATGATTTCCTTGTTATTTTCTCTCTAGGAACACACTTCTTCAAAATATGCTAGATTTATCAGAAAAAACAGTGATTGTAATGTGTATATTCTTGCTCTCTTGAACTAATCATCTCATTGAGAAGGGAAGGACCCTTATTCCGAAGTTCACTTTTGATATTCGGAGATCTTGGGAATGTCAGTTCCTCACTATTTTCTGATTTTTTTTATCAGGTCCTTAGAATCTACAGGGGGAAAAAAAAGTGTTTCTAATGTTCCTAATGTAGCCCAGGAAGCTGTTGGACAATGTTCACTCTACGGGCACATTGCTGGCTCTTGTTCAACTTGTTGCCCACCTTGACCCCCAAGTCCCTTTCTGCAAAGGCAAGTCATCCCAGGTGCAGGAGTTGTTGATCCCCTTTGCTGAACTTCACACATTTTCTGTGGGTCCATTTCTGTAGGTTGTTAAGGCCTCTCTTAAATCATCTGGTGTATCAGGCACTCCTCCCAGCTTTGTATCAGCACTGCACCATCATTACAGTGTCCTTCATCTCCAGAAGAATCCTTCAGCCACCCAGAAGTGTTAGGCCTTGAATTTTTGGAATTACAGTCTTTTAGCCTGCTTTCCTAAAGGAAAAGAGTTCCCACAGTCATGCTCTCGTTATTCCTGTCCACCTGTCAGTAAATTTAACTTCCTCTAATAACCTTTAATCTTCTTGTCAGATTCAATGAAATTTTTGAAGAAAGGCTGAATTTTGAAAGACATCAAGGTCCTACATATCTGGATGAAGGAAGGAAAATTTTGAATAGTACTATTGTAAGTAGAAAAAACTCAGCTCTTATCTGTTTAAATTTGGATGCTTTTAGCAGCTGGTCAATTGACAAAAATATATTTGTAGGTTGCCCACAGTATACTCCAACTCTTTCCCAGGTGTATGCCAAAAATATACAGCCAGAGGAGAGGGGAGGAGCTTAGGCACCATGAAAATAAAGCTGGGCAGAATTATGTACGAAGGCTGATGAGATACGGAGACATGAGAGAAACTTGTTGCTAGTCACTAAAATGTTCAGCAGTATTGAGGAAACTGCTCTGACAGGAAAATCACTGGACACAGTGGAAGGACTGTTTTGTTTTTTTTTGCCATAAAAGTAGCAAAGGAGACAAAGGACACAAATCCGTTAGTTTCGTTAGTTTCATTAGTTTCTTTTTTCACAGACCAGCTTTTTCTTATTGAGGCACTAGTTTTATGATAAGCATTTCTACATCTTTCTCCCAAGTCCTTTCCCGTAAATCTGTCAAACGGTGGCATAAATATGTGCTTTAACTTGATGGCAGTGGGGGCGAAGGGAAAATGTAGAGATATGGAAAACAAAAGAGAAAAATTAACAAGTTGAAAATATGTGAGAAATTCTTAACGCTCACTATAGATGTAAAGGTGTGGCATAAATGAGACTATCCAGAAGAGTAATGACTTTTTTTTAGTGGTAAAAGCCACTGGACAAGAGAGTTTATCACTATACCTTTGACTGCAATCCATCTGTGTTATTTTCATGAGTCAAGAATTTGTCCTTGTGTTAAGTGTAACTGCTGAGCTGAAGCATTTTACTGTAAATACATACTTTGTATTGGATTTTTACAGTCATAATTGCAAATAAGACAATTAAACATTGGTGGGGAGATTGTGTTAGCGCAGTATAAAATGTAGGGGATAGTTCTATTGTGGGAATAAAAATGTTGTTTTTGCAGAGTTACATTGTTTAAAGGTAAGGAATGTGGTATTGAGATATGCTTGCAGTGATAAGAAAATTTAGCAGGCGACCTTGTAAAATGCAGACAACCAGACTCCTTAGGACAATTAGGTGAAAATCACGGTGTTAAGTCAAGTCAGATAAGTGAAGAAACATTACCACTTCAAACAGTAAAAAAGTCAAAAGAAATTTGAAATTTAACAGGCCAGCAACTGAAGGCCATGCATTGTCTGTGAAGCATCGGATAGGTTGTGAACCTGGATTACCCACTCAGTGGGGAAACAGGGGAGGGTCCTGTCATCAAAAAGTATATAAACTGTGTTTTGGAACCAGTAGGTGCGCTCCTGCTTGTGGGACACCCGCCATTGCAATCGTGAATAAATTACTACTTCACTGAGATCCTCGCCTGAGCCTAAGTTATTGGCTACGGAGTGTTTCTCATACTATCAAGATGGCCACAAAACTGTATATGATAGATGGAGAAAAATAATGCCACTGCCTACCAGGATGTATCACTTGCTTCCACACTTAAAGGGCAAAGCTATCAGAGGTAGATTAATGCTGCTGTGTCCTCTGCTAGAGCCCAAAATGCTATATATCAGCTGAGAGAGCTGAGGAGCATTTGGCTTTGTAACTATTTTATTTTATTTTATTTTATATTTTATTTTATTTTATCCAAAGCACTCTTTTCACCTATTGGGAGGTACCACAGAAACCAGTCACACCAGCTTTTTGCCTGTTAGGATCCCCCAGGTAAGAGAGAGTGGTTGTCATAAAAAGACAATTTTCCTGTCCCTTACATGCTGGCTCTGGATCATTATGGCAGTGCAGTGCTACACAGACATGGCTTTTACAAGGACGTGATCAACATCATCATCATGTTCTGGTATCTTGTACTTGGTTGTTCCTGCAATTTATTCTATCACATCCCTCCCAGACACACAGCAATGTGCATTACTTGCCTTTTCTACTATCCAGTGTTTTTCTCTTGCTAGGAAATTAGGTTTCTGTCAGTTCAAAATTTGTCCCTTGACCCTTGACCCAGTCTTTTTTTGACTAGCAAAATGTGGCTACTGATTATCTCTGTAGACATCCTCTTTTTTAGAGCTCAGACATCTCCCCCCATCTACCATCACCTCAAGTGCAGTACAGTACCCTTTACACAGCTCTTGCTGATTGAACATCTACCTTTTTTTTTTTTCTTGCTTCTTTTACCCATTATACAAATAGCGGTGTGGGCTGCATCAAAGCGAACTCGTTTCCTGAGAGCTGATCAAACTCTTAATGACACATAAAACACAATGCTTTCCTAATGTTTCTTTCCTCTCCACCTACTTTTTTTATTCCTTTCAATTCTCTGACGCCCTTCTCTTGTCTCTTTCTACCCAGTTCTCTGTTTACAAGATCTGCAGCATGTTCTATTTCTTTGCCACTTCTTTTTCAGCTTCTCTCTTCCTGTTGAAATCTTACTGGCATGGCTTCTTTGTCTTTTTGAGGCATTGATATGATTATTATTTTTTACCTAAGTCAGCTGTATATCCATTTTTAGCACATTTTTCTTGACAATTTACAAGCATCTCTTCCTCTGGGCTGTATGTGGTGCCAGTACAGCTGAACTATCCTCTCTGATATACTCTTCTTTATATATATATTTATATTGATTTGTGATTTCATTTCATAATTTCTCACTTATCTTTATTCCACTGACAATTTTACTTAATAGATCAAAAAATGCACGGACAAATCAGCCACATATTTGCACTCTGACATGAGTCTGGATTGCCAACCATCTGGCTTAGTTTACAGAGGAAATAAATCTTTCTCTTTTTTTTAAATTCAGCTTGTATGCCTGACAGAGCTAGCTGCTAGTCCAATCCAATTTCCCCTCTATTGCAAACTCTTGTTATGCAAAAGATGAAAAACATATCCTGTAAATCTTCTGTAACTGCATAGCAGGTTTGAAGGTTTTGGAGGATCTTATCTTTTAGAAGTGATCAGCAGCTGGCAGTTCTTGCAAGTCACCCTATTGGAGGGATTGCAACAAATGCTCCTCTGTGCTTGCTATCAGCCATGCAATTACGTGCATGTGAGCTAAACAGCAAGACTGACCTGAATGTGCAAAAAGTTATTCCCATATTCTATACTTATCTTTGTCCAAGTTTGAGTAGCTGAAGTACTAAATCCATACAAAATTAGCAGACAGTTTCAATCAATAATCACATGGAGGAAAATCATGCTCATTAATCATGTCCTGAAACCACAGAAAATAGCCATTTTGTAATTAGTGCTGTTCTGTATTGGCATGTCAGTGCAGGCAGCAAAGAAGTGCTTGGTGCTGCAGGTTGAGTGAGGAAATTTTGTATATTTATTTATGTGGCATATACACGTACATGCTAATATGCAGCTTTGTTTTAAATCTCTGTGGCTAGAGTCACAGTAAAGTTCACTTGTAGCAAATGGACTCCTGACAACCAGGCTGCTTCTTAGGTCCTGATACTTGAATCTTTTGCTCGTTTTCAGTACAGACGGTTGCCAACCACTTGTTCCAGTTTACCAAATCCAAAGGAATTTAACTACTTTGTACATCTGGTTAAGAAAGAGTTTCAGCTAGAAGAAAAATAATAGAGTCAGGGGAAAAATAACTGCTTTCTAACCATAGCCATAGTCTAAGACAGGATGCAGAAGTTGTAGCTGACCCTGTGCTTTCATCTAGGACCTTTAAATTATAGCCAATTATGCTGATTTAAAAGAGGCTGGGAAGATTTTCATCCACTTACAGTTTTACCCAAGAAATCCTGACTGGGGATATTCATCTCTGAAATTATCTGTTAGTTCAAAAGTTAGTGTACAAGTGTTCTATAATTTCTATAGACTTTTATTAGCTTCATTTAAAAACAAACAAGCAAACAAACCAACCAACCTATTAGCTGATTCTTTTCAGAATAGTTTGCACTCAGCTGCCAAAATATCTTAAAAAATAAGGAGAGAGAAATTGCTTCTCTGTGAAATCCCCATTTGCCATACATTTGTGATATATGGAGTAATAATTCGTGTCAAGAAGATGGTTGATGTTAATAAGGAAGGGGGAGATGTGGGAGTGTGGCCATGGGGGTCGACAAGCCCCATGGTTGGTGATAACATCGGACTCAGACGCCTTGCCGTCTCAAACGGCTTGTTCTCCAGCCGTTAAGGCATGGAAGTTGCTGGGGGTTTGCTTGTTGCCGGGCAGATGACCGGGACCCTCCCCTGTTTCCCCATTGACTGGGTAATCCAGGTTCACAATCTATCTGATGCTTCACAGACAATACATGGCCTTCAGTTGCTGGCCTGTTAAATTTCAAATTTCTTTTGACTTTTTTTACTGTTTGAAGTGGTAATGTTTCTTCACTTATCTGACTTGACTTAACACCGTGATTTTCACCTAATTGTTCTAAGGAGTCTGGTTGTCTGCATTTTACAAGGTCGCCTGCTAAATTTTCTTATCACTGCAAGCATATCTCAATACCCCATTCCTTACCTTTAAACAATGTAACTCTGCAAAAACAACATTTTTATTCCCACATTATGTAGGTAAAAGTTAACATGGCAACAGGTGTATTAGTAGTGAAACCAGTATTGCTGCTAACAGTGCATACCATAAATGCTCTTTTGATCTAGAGATAGTTAGGATAAATATTATGGGTATCTGGGAGATTATTGCTAGGTGAATAAATGGTTTGGAAACTAAGGTAAATACCACTGAAATCCAATGTAATCAGTAAAGTATCTAAGTAACTGAAAAGGGGACCAATCAGATTAATAAGGGGGCTGTGATTATAGAAGATGGAATATACATTCATCCAAAGAATATGAAGATAACTGATGATTACGAGTATATTATGCAAATGTGTGTTTCTAAATAGCATAAATGTTTGTTGTGAGCGCAAGTCGAACGAAGTTAGATTTGGGCAGACATGCCCCTAACTTCCGGCGCCTAATCAAAGTACCTTCATATAATCACTCTGTGGTTATGTGTCTTTACGAACGCTAACAGTTACGCCACAAATGGCACCCGAACAGGGACCTGAAGAAAACAAACAGGGACATGAAGAAAACAAACAGGGACATGAACAACAGGAACAGGGACAGGCTAACAGAACAGGGACCAGGACAGGAACAGGGACATTGATCACCTCATGAAGATAGGCTCGGCCAAACTCAGCAAACAGCTCAAAGAAGCTCCTATAGAAAGTCGCTGGAAATTGGCGCACTGGAGCTGGAAAGAAGCTCAAGCTGAGAGAAGCGGACCCGTGCACACAACTGCCCCTCACTGGCCAAAGGTAAGCAGTTGCGCGCTATGGGGAATCATATGGCCTTAGATACAAAAAATGTCCTGGTAACCTTACAGCTTATTCCCTTTATTAACAATCAGACAGTTCATGATCCTGAAACGTGGGACCAAATTGAGGTCCAGGTGTGGGACTCTGCTACTAAAAACGACAAGGTTGCGGCGGGATTGCTCGGCACCTGGCGAGCAGTCTGTGAGGCCTTAAAGAGCCATGTGGGACCACAATCAGAAACGTGTGGTTTGCCAGAGAGTGAGGGAGCTGCGGGCTCGTTTACTGATCCGCCTGCTGTGCCATCGGCCCCTCCGCTGCTGCTGCCATCGCAGGCCTTTGCTGTTATGCCCCCTGGTGACCTGAACGTTCCTTTTGATGCAGGCCCTATAGGCCCTGAAAGGAGCCAGATCTGTTTCCCTTCGATCCGGGAGGAATAGGATACATAGGGCCCAAAGGCCGAGTTGCTTAACAACTTAAAGCGAGACATATTGTTCCCACGACTAGCCCTGGAACTCTCCGGTGTTTGTAATCCAGAAAAGGAATGGAAAATGGAGACTGTTATATGATCTGAGAAAAATTAATGAAGTCATGGAAGATATGGGAGCACTTCAACCAGGATTACCATCTCCAACTATGGTCCCCCAGTCACGGACATTAATAGTAATAGACTTAAAGGATTGTTTGTTAAACACTTGCCAGAATTTGGAAAACTTTGCCATGTTTATGTTTCAATTGATACCTTTTCTGATTGTACATATGTATAGGCATACTCGGGTTTCTTATGATATGTAAAAACAATTTTCTATATATTTAGAAAGTTTGACGTGTGTATGTGTGTGGGTAGAGCATAGACTCCCCGTGCACCCAGCGCTGTTTACTTGCCTTTTATAAATATTACTAAATTCAGATTGAGTTGTATCTTCATTTATAACACTCTTTACTCTGCATAAGTCGAGATGACTCGCGGAGTCTCCCCTCTTCTCTCAAGACCAGTGAGGATCTGTTTCTCCTGCTGACTTACGTACAATAAGAAAATTTTGATATAGTTTTGCATGGTCTACTCAGCAACCACATAGCATTGTACTGCCTTCTGCTATATCAGAACAGGCTGGTTTCTATAAACTCTTGTTCTCTGCTGCCAAACCGAGTGCAGCATGCTTTATTGTTGATTCCAGCCAAGTACACATTTCATCTTTCCAGCTTGCTCACCAGCCCCTTTGCTTTCAGTTTTGGTTCAGCAGCACGGCAGTGCCTCAGTCTGTCTTGACACTTTTCATTCAGCTGTGCTTTCTGGATAACACTTGTTGCCCCAAACCCCTTGCCATAGGAAACCAGCCTCCCCAACCCTAGTCTCCCACATCCCAGGTCACAGATTTCTCATGTGAACAGAAACCTCCCTGCAAAAGCCCCAGGTTTGGCCTACTGGCTGTCTGACTGTCATTTCCGCTCACTTGCTGTGCTTTATTGAGGATGATGAATGATTCCTACTTTCTGTACCCAAAGATGACTTGTCTGAGAAAAACAAACAAACAGGAGCAGTAATAAACACAGCAGGGTAGTCACGTCTGCATTTGCATGTAGGCTCTGATTTCTTGGGAAGTCTTTGCAAGTACAATTAAAGGACAGGCCCTGTTCCTTATAATTTGCATTCTCAGCCTAGTGCTGGAGACACAGGAAAATCAGAGGGGGGAAAAAAAAAGGCAGGGTAGAGCATAGCAAACAAAAAATAATGAAAACATATGTATTGGTACCCATACATTACCGGAACTATCTTTGGTTGGCAGGTCACTTTGTGATGAGCTGCAAAAGCACAGGATTTGGGGCAAGGAAGGGAGGAGAGGAGTTACTTGTAACTCCCCTTGGTTCAGGTTCAACTTTGAAAAACATACGTCTTAAACTTAGTGAGTATATTAGCTGTAAACTGAGGCTCACACAAAGAACTGAGATCAGTTTGTCTGCCTGATATTAGTCTTTATTCCGAAACAGGTGCTTTGCTTCCATCTGTAGTCAGCCACATTGCCAATTTTGTTAATTTTTAGAGGACTAAATTTACTTGAGGTGAGTCTCACTTTTTTTACAGTCTCCCTGGTATAGTCCTCAGGAGCCCTTGTTGGGAGAGCTTTCTAAATAGTAGTGTATGTTGGCATTACTTTTAACTGTTTTCTCAACTTTATTCCCCTCTATTTGTAAAAGGCCTAAAGGAAGTAAAAATGCTTAGAACTAAGATTAAATGTTCACCCCTAACTCCCAGAACATAACCAAGAACAATTGCCCCCCTTTCTTTCCCACATGGCATAAGAACACTGTCGAAAGTTTTCATACTCTAACCCAAAACCAACAGAAGCGATCTTATCGCCATTCCAGCTTGCGGCGTAATGACCACACGGACACCAGGGTTCTTTTAGGATCTGTAACTGCTACTTCTTTATTGATGACATAACTTCATTCTCCATGTTGCATCTTATATTGAGGACAGGCTCCCTTATACTATTTGCCCCACAGCAGTCCTTTTCCACTAACTCTTCATTGGTCAACAACTTTGCCATGCAACCAGCAAACCCCCAGCAACTTCCATGTCTTAATGGCTGGAGAACAAGCCGTTTGAGACAGCAAGGCGTCTCCTGAATCACCCTTCTTTGCTCCCTCTGAACTCTTTACATTCCCGATGGCCTCATCGTTAAGAGTCTGATGTTATCACCAACCATGGGGCTTGTCGACCCCCATGACCACACTCCCACACTAGCAAATGGAAATACTGCTTTGCAGCTATATATAAAGATCTGGGCTTCCAGTCACTAGCATTTATAGTAGGTTTATTGGCAAGTAAAAAGAGCCTGAGGATTTTGTTCCTTCCTGCATCCATAGGCTCTTTGCCTTTTTTCAAAGTTATTGGGGCATTAGGTTTAATTGCACATACAACTTAATCCCTTGGAGCCTCCCTGCCCAGAATGTGTGCTGTGCACTCGCGGTTTGATGCAGCTGTAACTGCACAACTTTGCAGCTCTTCACTGCTACTTATCAGGGATGAGTGCTCCTTGCTGCTGAGAGAGGCAATTCTCACACCTCCTTCCATCCCAGTCCCAGTATATCTGCTCTCAGGATCTTTATTTGAGTGATGACTCTCTGGGTAGGATGTTCTTATTTTTCCTACTAATAATCAGATTTCTTATGCTGAACATATGTCCAGCATACATCAGGTCACCTCAGCCAAGACATTTACCAAATAGGAAATAAGAGTAGTTGCAGGTGAGCTTGTTTCTGGCACAGAAAGCACTAAGTCTCTTTAAAAAAAATCTTTAGTCATATCATGAGGATATCTGTCTATGGAAGAGAAAAGTGCTATTGAACCCAGAAATCCCTCCCTGGACTTGCTGAATTGGAGCTAGGCAGGGATAATTTTTCACCCCCAAATGTAATTAGAAAGGTGTCCATATTACTTTCTTCTTAAAGAAACAAAGGGAAAATGTGGAAAGAGCACAGGAATAGAAAATCTGACACACGTAAAATATGTTCATAAGTTGCACAGTTACGCAGAGTATTCATAAAGTCATGCAATACAATTGCAAAGGCATTTATTAAGCCATGTTTCCTGTAATGGGTAAAGCTTTGTTTGTTCATTAAATGTTGCTGATAGGGGGGTTTCAACGGTTGACTGCTTATACCCCCAATATCCTGTTGAAGGAAAAAAACAAGTATGGGAACTTCCTGTTATGTTAACAATTGCAATAGAAACCAGCTCCAAATAAGGGCAAAATGGCATTCCTCCTTGCATGGGAACACACACACTGCAGCAAAGTCACGACCCCAACGCAGAGGAAGACGATGATCTTCATCCTCACGACCACCAGAGGACTGACGAAGACCCCCTAGCAACAGGCCTTGCAGTGTAAGAAGACACCAGGATGTGCCACTAAAAACCCGGAACCACAAGACTATAAATCGAGACTCTGGTGTGCTTAGGTGCGCGCCGTTGGCGGAGCAGGAGACTCCCCGGCTGCCCAGCGCTGTTTTACTTATTGCTGCTTGCTGAATTGCTCAAATAAATTGAAATTCGATCTACCCTACCCACGATGTGTCGGGAATGATTTCTACCAAAACTAATTTATAACATTTCCTACTGTGTCTTCAAACCATATTCAGTTCTTTCACTAGGATGACAGTCATCAGTGGAGGAGCAGAGGCTCAACATTAATGCAGGGAGACTTAGTTCTTTTACAAATGCAGGAGACATTTAACAAATATTGCTAGAGCAAAGTTTAATGTTTTCAAGTATATTTTTCTCTTGCATTGTCTGCTTCCCCCTTTCTCCTCCACATATTCTGCATTGCCACTGATCTTTCCAATCATGAGAAAATATGACATCCGAGCCAGGAAAACATGGTGTCTGCATTAATTTCTTCTCCTCTCTGCATGGGAATTAAGCCAAGCTGAAGGGTTTCCAAAAGCCTCTCTCCCTCCCTTTCTTGTTTCTTCCAGACAGTGAGTTTACAGAAACAGCTCAAAAAGCAATGGCTGAAGGGTTCCCAGAGCTGAACCTATTACTGCCAACTGATCGTATTCACCTGAACAGAAGCTATAACACTGATATATGGTATCAGCAATAAATATGTTAAGAACAAAAAAGTATTGAAGAAAAAGGTTCAACGCGGCTTGAAATTATTTTGCTATCTGTCCACTGTGATAAGGTCATCTCCCTTAGAGAGGGTTGGCTCTTCATTACAAGGGCTGTGATTAACATTAAATGAACATTTTGAGATTGCAGTTGCTGCATACTTGTGATTGTAGGGATTTAAAATCATTCAAGTAAATCCTATGTACATCCAAAATATATTTATGTTATGGGTCAGCGCAGTTAAAAATACGCCTAAACTTCATCCTAATTATGCAATGAATTCCCAAGTCCCAAATATTAGAACTGACTTGCAATTAAAAATATTTTTTTCTTCAGAGTTGCATTTTTTAATCTCATAATTGCCAAAACCTGTCCTGTCCTGGAAGATATTTAACCAAGATTTTGCTTTCCACCAACATGAAAAAATGTCCAAATATCATTCTTTTCAATTAAAATTATGAAAACTCTTTTTAACCTTCAAGTCTTGAACTCAATTTGGAATAAATGAAATTACAATTTTCATGGTCATCACAGTATGCTTTGCTACTAAAAAAAGAAAAAGACAACTTCTTGAACTCATTGGAAGCCCCTAAATATTTATTCAATAGAAAAGCTTAAGTTCAAATTTCTAAATCAGCAGAAGAAAATTAAATCAATGCACTTGTCTTTTCAAGAAGGCAATATTCAGGAACACAAACATCTGGCCTTTTGGTTTTGAACACTCGTACCTACATTTATTCAGCTGTGGAAGCTGGTTGTGTTAAGGGAGTTTAAACTAGCATAGGGCTGTATCTTAAGAAAGGGAGGTCTGATATGTTTATACACAAAAAATGCTCACAACAAAGTAAGTAATTTGCCACATAACTACACTGAATGTTTGCACAAAGATGGGCTTTTGAACAGCACACTAATTGCTATCTGCACACCCAACTTCCTGGCCTGTGTAACCACTTCCAGTACTCTTTTGTGCAAACAATGCATACTTGATTTTATGTAAATATATATCCCTATGTCCCATAGATCCCCATCTCCCCATGTGCCCATCTATTATTTTAATTTCTCTCTCATGGTTTTCTAATATTAAGGAGTTAAGGTTTCCAACAGATGTATGGTTAGCATAGTTCTGTGGCATTCAGTGTGGAGCCTGGTGCTCATGTTTGCACCTGGAATTTGTCCTGTGCAGTTCTCTGCACCGTGCAATTTATGCTATGTATATGTTTTAAAGCCCAATGGAACACAAGCTTTCATTTTGTTTGCCAAGCTTGGTCCATTCTTAAGAAATACTTACCTTCTGGGTCATTACTGGCTTGCCCAGTAAAGAGGAGTAAAGTTGCAAAAGTTTGTGCACTTTGTCAATGATAATCATAGAAATAATCTTAGGAACTTTAGGAAATCACAACTTTATTCTTCTCTCCAATCAAATGTACCATGAAGGGATATTTATCTGGATGCTAATGATGTGCTTTATGTGAGAAACCAGAGAAAGCAAGTTGCTCATTCAGTGAGACATTTTCACTGCTGCCATTCTGACACCTTTGATAAAAGCAGCAGCAGCATCACTGTAAAATTTTCTTTAAAATCCTCAAGCTTATATCAGCAGTTAGCAGGAGAGAGACATAGAAATTCATCTTGCAGGACCTTGATGGCACTTCTGATTTCCTCTGAAAGGTTTTAACTGAGGTCATAAGGTGCCATGAAATTTAGCATAAATACTGCTTAGGAGAATTCAGCTCTGCTTAAGAATTACACAGTTAGCAGAATTGACTGAGGCCCTTTTGGCCCTGCCAGACCTTTAGTTCATTCAGGGGCTTAGCAAAGTAAGACACAATACTATTGCTCTGTAATTGATGGCAAACTCTGCTTCATCCTAAATCAGCTCATCGGTTAAATGTGACTCCTATAATCTTGAGGTAGGGGTGGGTGCCTGGCTTGTAAGGCTCATGTTTGTGAGTCTGACATTTCTCTCTTCTCTGCCACTACATCTGCAGCTTTAGATAAGCCCCTGAACCTCATCCTGCCCCAATTCCCCCAAGCCATTACACAGGAATAGTCATGTTGCATTTGCTCATTGTTGTTTTTAGTGAATATCACTTACTGCAATTATTTTCAGTATGTAGAACAGGTATGTAGTGACAGAACATAGGAGGGATGGTGGGGACAGGACAGGGATGAGCACTGTTCCTAAGGGCTGTCACTCCTGGACTGTGAGAAATAGAGCAATGTTCACCGTTTGAGATACTTCCTAGTGAATAAAGGTTGGGAGACAATTGCACTCAGAAGTACAGCCTTTGATGATTTTTGTTCCTAGGTGGTAGGAGAAGTGTTAGGTCTCTGATCTTGACTACTGGAGCAATACACTTGAACAGCCAGATCTCCAGTAGTGAATGAACTCCCATTTTAGCAGAGCTGAAACCTCCTATAACTTTTCTGTTTTAAGTCAACTTTTGAAGTCTGAAAGCTGGTTGAGTTGTGACACAGAAGTAGAAGATACTGTAGGATAAAAAGTCTGTTCTTTAAGGGAGTTTGTTTCTTCATCCTAAATTGGGGTCATCTTCACTGAAGTGAACATATTAATAAAATACTCCCCAAATCATAAACTCCTCCAAAGCATCTTGCTTTTTTTTTTTTGAGCTGCGAAAGAAGTTTTTTTTCTATTCTTTCTCCTGCAAAAAGAGATAGAGAAAAGGCCCGACCCCCACCATGAGCTTATGAGGACATCTGAAACAATACTCTTGTGACTTAACAGCTTTATTTTAAAGGTCCAATCTTAAGTTAATAATCAGAGAATGACAAATGTCTTTCATTAATTTTTTTTTTTAATTTCAGAACTTATTTTCGTAGTAAATTGCAGTGAAATTAAAACCAAAAATCTGTCTCACAACAGTATATCTCTTAATATTTCCATGTTGATTTACCTATCCTCTTTCATTATTTACACAGGAATAGTTGCTCACAGAAAATTTGGTTGATAACCTCTTCAAAACCTGCTTAGCTCCACAAAATTATCACGATATTGGTAAGAGAAGTGTGAAAATGCACAAACAGTCACAAACATCACTGAATGCATAGGTATATGTATATATGTGTATCCGAGATACCTTTAGAAAAGGGTACCTCTGACAGGGCTCAGTTTACCTTCATTCTAGTGCTCTCAGACATGCTGAACTAATTCAAAACTATCTTCTATACAGGCCTAGAGAAAGCTCTCTCAGCTCCTAGCAAATGGTCCCTCAGATTTCAGCAGACTGTGAATTTGGGGCATTGAAATATGCAGGAGTGAGAGCTTTGCTGGTTTGGGTACTCCTGCTGTACGCCAGGTCTGGAAAAGTCCTGTAAAGGCAGAGTTTTGGAGAGATAACCCATCATTACAAGAGATGTAAATTAAGTTTATTTGCCCACACCCAAGCACTCACAGAAGACTGCAACCTTCTTCTAGAACAAATAAGAAATTTATACAGAATTGCCACCTATCAACAAGATGCCAATAAGTTGAACAGGAATATAACATTGCACATCAAAATAAAAATAAATACCGTCCAATAAATACCAATAATGCCGTATATCAGAAGAGATAATTACACATACCCCCAAGGCAAGCAGAATTTAGCAAAAAGACTGTTTGATACTATTCATAGCATTGCTTGGTGGGCTGAGTGAAATAGCCATAAATCCTCTGTTTTTCTGGCAGGTAGAAATAAAGCCAAAGTGATGCATCTGTTAGCCTCAAAATATGTCCAGCGGTATTCAGCAAAACTGTGAGATAATGACCCAAAAATCTATATTCACAGGGGAAATTCACTGTGCTCTCTGCTTAGTTTTCAATGCTTAGTTATGTAGGCTTCTTTGTGCTACGCACAGCTATTGTTAACCTGACATGATGAATTGCCTCTTCAGGTCTCAGCAAGGATAATTATTCTCCGAGCTACTCACATAACCACCCTCATCGCACACAGGGAGAATGCCAAAGTCAGGAGAGCTTGACAAAAAAAAAAAACAGAAAGAAGGGAGAAAAAAAAAAAAAAGTAACAGAAACTCCTGACAGCTTAGGCTCAACAGGTGACTGAAGTCAAACTGAGCAGATAAACCCTTCCTTAAAGAGGTGCAGACATGTTCCTGTTACCTGTACCTGGTAGGGTGCTATGTTTTGGATTAGGATGAGAAGAGCGCTGATAACATGCTGATGTTTTAATTGTTGCAGAGCAGTGCTTACACCAAGCCAAGGACTTTTCAGCTTCTCGCTCTGTCCTGCTAGCGAGCAGGCTAGGGATGCAGCAGGAGCTGGGAGGGGACAGACCCAGGACAGCTGACCCAAACTGGCCAAAGGGGTATTCCATACCATCTGACATCATGCTGAACAATATATAGGGGTGGCTAGCCGGGGTGGAGGGGGGGGCCGGCTGCTCGGGGATAGGCTGGGCATCGGTCAACGGGTGGTGAGCAATTGCATTGTGCATCACTTATTTCATACACATTATTACTATTAATACTATTATTATTATTATTATTTTTTTTTTTTTTTTTCCTGTCCTAATAAACTGTCTTTATCTCAACTCACAGGCTTCACTTTCCCGTTTCTCTCCCCCATCCCAGAGAGGGAGGGGGGAGGGTGAGCGAACGGCTGTGTGGTGTTTAGCTGCCAGCCGGGCTAAACCACAACACATGTACATCTTCCAGTCAAATTTGAACCCTTAAAAGTTAATTTCAGTTTTAATAAAAACAGCTTGTAAAATTGTTGAAGTGTTAAAAGTCTAAAGAGAAATTCTTATAAGTTCTCTCTTTAAGGCAGACTGACTTTCTTCTTTTGCTTCCTATATTTAGATTTACCAAACAGCACTTAACATCTCAAAGAAACTCTGTATCTAAACATAATGTTTCTATCAGGCTCCTTTCCCAAGCACCAAGTGATAAGACGAGGGGAAATGGCCTCAGGTTGCACCAGGGGAGGTTTAGGTTGGATATTAGGAGAAATTTCTTTACTAAAAGGGTTCTGTGGCATTGGAATAGGCTACCCAGAGAAGCAGTTGAGTCACCATCCCTGGAGGTATTCAAGAAATGTGTAGATTTAGAACTTAGTAGCATGGGTTAGTGGTGGACTTTAGTACTAGATTAAAGGTTGGACTAGATGATCTTAGAGGTCTTTTCCAACCTGAATGATTCTATGATTCTATATTTATTTGCTTTCATTTAAACTACAGCATATCATTTTTTTTCCTGCCAAAAGAAAACAAAAATGGTTCTTGGTCTTTAATTTCAGTTAACCTATGACACACAGCTACCATTAAACACAGAGAATGAGGAGTTTGAATAGCTCTTATATAGACTTATATTTGTCCCACAACAGTCCCCCACAAAATTTTAAAATTAAATTCCTCCCTTTCCCCAAACAGCAGCTGTTGGGATTTCTTTGGTCTTTCCCCATATCCCCTGCAGCAGGATTTCCAGATGTAAGCATCAGCTGTTCAACACATTTATGCCACAAAGTTTAACATCACTGACTCTTAGTGCTGATTTTATGTAACTTTCATTGTTAATGGATGTAGCTATATGTAAATCTATAAATACATTTTCAATGAAAAAAATGCTAACAATCTTTTATTAGTCTTTATTTTGTAGTAAAAATGATGCAATTCTCTAAATAAACGATATTCAAGTTCTAGGTACTGTTCATTATGCCCCAAATTTATATATATATATGTGGTGGCAGAGATTATAAAAGTATTTGCTTTATTATCTGACCACTGACAAATTTTGATTGCTAAAAGTCACTGTTCTGAAGAAAATATTTTTTCTCTTTTTTTTTTTCCTATTCAGGTCTTTCCAAAATATCAAAAAGGACTTTAAATTTATTGAAAGTAAGGTAATTTAGTAAAGAATTTTTATAATCTAACAAGATCCTTTTCTTTATTTGCAATAGCCTAGAAGACTACAATAAGACGTTATGTTAATGAGTTTAGTCTTCTAAGTAAGTTCTCCGTAATACTTTAGCCATTCTCTTGCTCTCTCAAATTTGTCAGATCATTATACGACAAGGATGAATGAACACCATGGAGGAGATGTTGATTCCTGGAAATCATCCAAACCTCAAAAGAGGACCAAAGCTCAGAGCACCCATTTCTTTAAATAAAAATCTGGTCATTCAGTTTCAGTGTCTCTTGGTCACCTTAACTTGCCAAACCATGTCAGAGAGGATTCTTCTCTGTATTTACAACCACTTAATAGAAATGTGAATCCAGTACTGTGTGAATGTTAATGTTCCAACCAGTAATGCTGCAGATGCTTAAAATAGATCCCAGTGGCTTCTCATAGTCTCTATTTTCCACTCTTCTATACAATGGTTTAAGAAATGCAATCAAACGTTGAAAAATAATGCTTCATTCAGGTTCATCTGGGGAGCAGAGAAGGCTTTTAATTTTACAGAAAAAGAAGCAAAAACCCAGCCTGTCCATTCCTTAGAAAGTGGTGATATAGAGCCAAGCTCTATGGGGTTGCTGACTGGATTTATTGTATGTCACACAGATCAAAAGTGTAGGCAGCTAAAAAGTCCTGATACCCATCTGGGTATGATGGTCTGTGAGCATAACAGACCCTGACAGTGCCACAGCATAATACTTCTGCTTGCCAAGTTAATTAAGTTAGGATTGAATGCCCATGGATAGGAGATAATATCAGCCACATACAAAGGATATGCGATATTGTAGATTAGATTTATAAGAACTGCTTTGTCTCTCTGACAGGGAGACAAAAATGTGCTGCTGCTAAAGGGATGGGACTCCTGCCATATTCAAAAACATGCTTTAGTTTGTATTTTTTTTCCTTTATTATTTGTATTTCCCATAATAATATTTCCCATAATAAAAATTTTTAAAATATTTTTAAAATAATTAATTAAATATTTTTATTAAAATAATTTTATTAAAATAATATAATAAAATAATAAAAATAAAATAATGAAATAATTTTTATTAAAATAATTAATTAAATATTTTTTATAATAATTAATTAAATATTTTTAAAAATATTTCCCGTTTTAAAAATATTTCCCATAATAAAAATCTGAGCCTTTGAGCTATATGCAAGGGAAATGGCAGAAAAGGTGACAAGCCCAGGAAACCACCAGAGGTGAACTTTTCAACTCAGAGCAACATCTCAAGGCAGGCTGTAAATAGGATTACTTTTATTAGGCTACTGCGTGCTACAGCCGTTCTCATTAAGGGCCTGTCACTCTGCACACAGTGGAGTGACAGGCAGCCCAAGCTTTGGGGACCCAGCACAGTGCCCCCAGTGCTGAACATCACTCAGGTGGAACCACCCCCTCGAGTCAATAACAGTGTCCAAAGCGTAAAACAGGATTTCAAAATGCCTTACAGAAGATGGGCAGGTGCTAGGATTACCCTTTCAACAGAAACATGGGTTGTCAAAAGAGGACCAGAGGAACCATCAAGACCCCCTTACGTCATCAGCAGGTCACCATGTTGACATCAGAGAGGGCCTTAACCACCAATTTTATGGAATTCTTCCCACCCCCTAACCAACCCCCACCTCCTAGTCCAGTGTCTGAATCACGAGAGGCTTGAGTTAGGCAATGCTCAGTCTGGTTTGAGTCTTAAAAAACAATAATCAAGGCTTCAGGTAAGTCCCTAAGCATTTCTGAGGCCTGGGCCACTGAGATGCAAGGTGAGGTGTAAAGATCTAACCCTTCTGGGGGAAGTGCAAGAATTATGGCCATGTCTGCACCCCAGACTTATGGGGATGAAAAAGAACAGATCCAAGAAATGGAAATAATGAAACAGCAATGCAGTGAGATACCTGGTGAGACCAAGATATGTAGCTAGATTTGTAGGAAGCACCTGTTACTGTAGCTCATACTCATTAGAGGTAATCTTACATTTGCAAATCAGCCTGACTTTCCAGGAAAGGGGAAAGCTCCTGTGAAGTTATCACTTCTCCCCACTGGAGTCTGAAATATATATATATACATTTGCACACACAGACACACACATACATGCTTAATCACTTGCAGCTCCAGTTTCTCCAAGCCTCTCATTTCTGGGAAAAATAAAAAATAAAAAATGAGGCTGGTAAGAAGGTACCACACTACAGGAGGCTGGAAATATAACTCAGGTACTCATTTCATGTATTTTACTACATCTCTGCAGTCCTTCGTTGCATGAATGACTTTAATGCTAAAGCTTTGCTCAAGACAAACATTTCTGTAGACATTCAAAATGCATCAACTGAAGTATCTTCAAAGTATGAGCTAATTTGAATTCCTGACCCAATGTAGCAACAGAGGGGAGCTGAAAAGCTGTGGGCCAGAATGAAGACAAGATTTAAGTCACATTTGCCTCCTGTACTTGGCTCTGACTCTGCAAATGCACATCGGTACTTGTGTCAGGAACTAGCACAAGTTTAAACACTGTGTTTAACGATGATATATATTTATGCATTGCTATTCTAATACATTTGATTCACATTAATGAATTATTACTAAATTGGATTAGTTTAAAGATGATGTGTTTAAAGATGATATGCATTTATGCATTGCTATTCTAATACATTTGATTAACATTAATAAATTATTACTAAATTGGATTAGTTTATAAAAAATGTTTGGGTATATCTTGCAGGAAGAACTTGTAGCAATTGAAATTTTCAATGCTTGCAGTTTTCAATGCTTAGTTATGTAGGCTTCCTTGTGCTACGCACAGCTATTGTTAACCTGACATGATGAATTGCCTCTTCAGGTCTTAGCAAGGATAATTATTCTCTGAGCTACACACATAACCACCCTCATCGCACACAGGGAGAATGCCAAAGTCAGGAGAGCTTGACAAAAAAAAAAAACAGAAAGAAGGGAGAAAAAAAAAAAAAGTAACAGAAACTCCTGACAGCTTAGGCTCAACAGGTGACTGAAGTCAAACTGAGCAGATAAACCCTTCCTTAAAGAGGTGCGGACATGTTCCTGTTGGTAGGACACAAAACCTCCTGTGCCAGCGGAGATACATTTCCCAGCTGCCACAAATGCCACGTGTGTTGGGAAGTCAGACTTTTGCATCTCAGTGGGGTCCATGATGGTTACAATAAAAAGGGATAAATTGTGCTTGCTGGGCCTCTTGATTTCAAATGAAATCACTTCCTTTAGTCAAGCCAGATAACAGGCAGTGCTGGTGTTCACAGCATGGAGGTGACAAACTCAGAGCCAGCCTAAGAGAAGGAGTGAAAAGGAGAAAAGCCAGCAGGGGCAGGGTGAGATAACACCACTGTTATTGATTTTTTTATTACTATTTTTTTATTTTTTTGTGGAAACTGTTCAGGTGCTGTGACAGAATGGTAGTGTAAAACCGGTACACAGATAGACAGACAGATATGTTAGAGCAGATTGAATTTTCACTTTTATTTTCCTTAAATGTATCAATATACAAAAAAATATATGTTCAAAATAGACCTAAAATCTCTCCAGTTAAGCAGCTTCTGAATTTCTGAGGCCTGGTGTGTGCCAAATATCACTATTCAGCTCACTTCCATTAGTGTCTGTACAACAGTTCTCTGAGGACCTCTGACACTTGAGATGGCTCCATTTTCAAAATACCATTTTATCACTGTAAGGAAGCTCAGCCTGAGAACCTATATAAACATGATATGGATAAGAAAAAGTATGGAAGCAATGATAGATTTTATCACCTTCATCAGAGGCAAAGAGGCATAGGAAGGCTAAATGATTTTCCCAGCCTGAAGAGTTGAGACCCAGACACAGCAACATCCTCCCTCTGAACCACTGGAGTTCATGCCATGCTTTAACTGGAAGGGATGTGGATATGCACTAAGATGGATGGACACACTGAAGATTTGGAATACACAAGGCAGCTTGTGAAAGGATTAAGCTGATTACTTTTGTTACTTTGCTGTAACTGAGGCAGAGTTGGCTGTCTGGAACCTTTGAGATTCTGTAGCTAAGAGGGTTATAAAACTGATCCTTTTTAGGGGGTAACTGAAGAAACAGGATCAGTCAATAGGAATTTATCAGCTGAAATCTTACTTTGCAGAATAAATGATCTGCAGACAGATTTCTTTAGAAACCTACATGAATCTCTGATCTTCAAAACATTTTAAGAAAAAAATAATTAAAAAGCTACTCTTGTCCCTTCTCACCTCTTCACTCATAGCCTCCTCACATGCATTTTTGCAAGAGTCCTTTGTGTTTTCCTTCATTTGATTCAATGTTTGAGAAGTCTGTTTTTCAAGTCCTTGTACAGCAGCAACATCATGATTTCTTGGAATAAATACAATGCAAGCTGTTGCTGCACACCAGATGGGATGCACCTCTCTCAGAGGGGGAAAAGGATTTTTGCTCAGGAGTTAGCGGGGCTGATAGATAGGGCTTTAAACTAGAGTCGAAGGGGGAAAGGGATAAAACCAGGCACGCCGGTGATAAGCTAAGGGATGGTGCGCTAGAATCAGAGGGACTGTGTGCTAGTGAGGTCCTTCAGTCTGCTCCAAAAGGTGCTGCGTGCAATGAGGCACATGTGAAGTGCTTCTACACAAACGCATGCAGTATGAGGAATAAAATGGATGAGCTAGAAGTCTTGGCCCAGTCCCACAGCTACGACATCATCGGCATAAGCGAAACCTGGTGGGATGTCCTGTGGCTGGTGTGTCGCAATAGTTACAGGCTCTTCAGGAGGGATAGGCAGGGTAGGCGAGGTGGGGGGGTGGCGACGTACGTGAAGGAGGGGCTGGACTGTGTGGAACTTCAAGTTGGCGATGGCAAAGTTGATAGCCTCTGGGTAAGGATTAACGGACAAACAAATAAAGGGGATGTCGTTGTGGGAGTCTATTACAGACCACCAGGCCAGGACGACAACGCCGATTAATTATTCTTTGCGGAACTAAGAGATGCCTCGAGATCAACTCCCCCTGTCCTTATGGGGGATTTCAACTTGCCAGACGTCAACTGGGATCACCACACGGCTGACACGAGCAAGTCCAGGAGGTTCCTAAAGCACCTAGATGATAACTTCTTGGTGCAGGTGCTAAGGGAGCCAACTAGGAAAGGTGCCCTCCTAGATCTGTTGCTGGAGAACAGAGAGGGTCTTGTGGGGGACGTGGCAATTGGCGGCCGTCTCGGCCATAGTGACCATGAAGTGGTTGAGTTTAAAATTTATGGTGACAGAAGGAAAACTGCCACCAAAACTTCAGCCCTGGATATGGGGAAAGCAGACTTCAGGCTGCTCAGGGAACTAGTCAGGAAGGTCCCCTGGGAATCTGCTTTTGAAGGTGTTGGCGTCCGTCAGTGCTGGTCCATCTTTAAGCACTGCCTCCTAAAAGCACAGGATCAGGCAATTCCAAAATATCGGAAGTCAAGCAGGCGGGGCAGAAGGCTGGCCTGGCTGACCAGGGATCTTCTACTGGAGCTTAGGCAAAAAAAAGAAAATGTATGGCTGCTGGAAGGAGGGTCAGGCAATGTGGAAGGAATACCTTTTTTTTTTTTTTTCCCCTTCATGCAAGCAGAACTCTCATGAGAATATCCATCTTTATGACAATGCCTCTATCTTTTCCTGGAACACTGTAAAAGAGTCACTTTTCTTGTGGGATTTCAACGGCTTTCAAACTGCAATTAAGAACAGTCTACTTTCCCACCAAAACCCCACGTAAAACATAAAACAGGAAAAACCATTAAGTGCACATTCCTTAACTTTATGGTAGAAATGACATAAAACGTGTTGACCAACATCAGAATGTGCTCACCATATTTTGTTGCTATTTTTCCCCTCTCTGTGCCATCAAGACAAATCAGAGGGTCTTTCAGACAACATGTTCTACGCAGATCATGGGCATTCATCTAAACATTTAAAACCATTTGCAAGAGACTGATCTGCATGCTCTAAACACAAACTGAATCTTAATTGCCCTATATGGCCCTCAACATTATACATCACATGCATAGTTATTTTTCAACACTGTATGTGAGTATACAAGGTGAACAATGTTAGAAATTCTGTCTTCACTACAAAGGGAAAAATTAGAAAAGGGACACAGAATATGCAATGGCAATATTTTATCGTACAGAAAACAAGGTAATATATGACTGATTACAAAAACAAGAAAGCAAAATAACAAAACTTTGCACCTATGAAAGGAATTTGGTAGATTTCCCTACCAACTCCCTGAAATCGCTATTATCCTTCTGCACAATAGAGGAAAATAAAATCATGCTATTTGTTTTAGAACAAAATGTGAACCAAGAATGGATACAGGCTAACACACTGACTAACCTGTCAGTGGTAGGATGCAAGAGTGGGAAGTTATGACATATGTGGACTTTAACATTTCTTTTAGCTTGCTTCTGCATAATGTACAGAATAATGAAGTAAAAGAACAGCAATTCATCAGATATCTATTATATTCGTGGTGAAATTCTAACCCAAATATAGTTATTTGCTCAGTTGGTGATACTATAATAGACTGAAAAGATGACAAAAGTTTTGTAAGAGCAGTGAGAAAGGTCTGCTAGATTAGTTGGGTTTCTGTACTTCCAAGAAGTAAAACAAACAAACAGGAAAAAAAAAAGAAAAAAAGAAAAAGGAAAATATAGAACACTGAAGCAAACAAAAATGTCTGAGAAAATCTTGATAGGAGACTGACAAGGAAAGAAAGGAGGGGGCTTCCCACATTCAAGATGTGAGAAGGAAGTGATATTGTTTTCTTGCCCTGCACCATGAGAAATTTAAAATGGTAGAATGCTAATCTTTGGAAGTTTCTTTTCGGAAGCATAAAAACAGTCATTTAAATTCTTCATCTGCAAAAGCTATAGTCACTATTCTGTTTTTAACTTATACTGAAAAGCTCTTTGCACTCTAGTCCACAGAACTTCCTGTTGTCAATGGAACCAGTAAAACAAGCCACAATATACACAGTGTTATAAAATCTTCTGCTTTCTAGGCAAAATCCAGACAAATGGGGTTTTTGCTTTTAGATTTCTTGTTTGTTTTGTATTGCAGAACACATTCCCATATTATTGCAGGCATGTAGGGATGCATAGCTTCAGAAAATCGATGGGAACTGTCTTGAGCAGGTTGATCAGTGACTACCCCCTCACATTTCAGCCTGGACATTCGTCTCCTGTTGTTCTGCAGACAGTTTACAGATTAATAATGAAGCATAAAACCAAGTTAGTGGTAACATATGAGCAGAGGAGATGCAAAGCTGAACATCTCACATTAAGGGCACTCTACACTAGCAATCCGTCAGACTGGTCCACTCCGCAATATTTTTACAGTTTCTTGTGCCTCCCCCCCAAGCACCCACAAATAAGGAAATACAGCTGCTTCTTAGGAATCCCTCTGTTTTACTTACTAAAATGAAACCACTGGCCTTTTGAAGTTCAAGTGCAATTGGCCAGACTCTCCCATCAGTCATGCAAAGTAAATCAGAAGTCATAGAATCATAAAATCATAGAATATCCCAAGTTGGAAGGGACCCATAAGGATCATCAAGTCCAACTCCTGGCACCGCACAGGTCTACCCAAAATTTTAGACCACGTGACTAAGTGCACAGTCCAATCGCTTCTTAAATTTAGACGAGCTTGGCGCAGTGACTACTTCCCTGGGGAGCCTGTTCCAGTGTGCGACCACCCTCTCGGTGAAGAATCTCTTCCTGATGTCCAGCCTAAACCTCCCCTGCCTCAGCTTAACACCGTTCCCACGGGTCCTATCACTGGTGATTACGGAGAATAGGTCGGCGCCTGCCTCTCCACTCCCCCTCGCGAGGAAGTTGTAGACTGCGATGAGGTCTCCCCTCAGCCTCCTCTTCTCCAGGCTGAACAGGCCAAGTGATCTCAGCCGCTCCTCATAAGTCTTCCCCTCTAGGCCCTTTACCACCTTCATCACCCTCCTCTGGACACTCTCCAACAGTTTAATGTCCTTTTTGTACTGTGGTGCCCAGAACTGCACACAGTACTCGAGGTGAGGCCGCACCAGCGCAGAGTAGAGCGGGACAATCACTTCCCTCGACCGACTAGCAATGCCGTGCAAAGTCAGTATACTGAATAAAGAATCTGTGATGATTTACATCAGCTATTAAAAGTAATTATTCTATGTCAAATCTAAGGGAGCTTTTATTTCTTTTTTTGATTTTGTGGCTTTTTCCAAGATACAGGAACAACAATACTACTGGGAAGAAAGTGGATTACCCAGGATGACAGCGTGAATAGGATCTGCTGGGATCACCTCTATCATCTGCATGAATCTGTTATGACTTCAGCTGGAACAATAAACTTAAAAATTTATCCTGACAACGCTCAGACCATTTTAGCTAGACGGAAACCTTTCTAACTTTACTCACTGATCATGAATAATTTCGATGTTTTTTCTTCCTCACTTCTGTCCTTAAAAGAACATATAGAAACTATAGAAGTCTTTTTTTTTTTTTTTTCCTCCTTAAAGTAAAGATCGAGAGAAGCTACCAGTCTCTGAACTCTCAATTTCTTGTGTTCACACATCAGCTGTTCATTTTGGCTATCAACTTTGCAAGTTTCTCAAGCAAGGCCACATGCGTCAAGCCTTTCTCTAAAGCAGCTGACACACTATCACTGCACAGCAGATGCTAATGAAGACAAGAATAAAACATTTAAAATTCAACACTTTATCTCCAATATAAAAATTAGAAATAGGAAAACAGAAAAGGTTGCTAACAACAATAACAACAATTTATTTTGAACAGGAGTGACTTCGTTCTTTTTTAAATACAAAATTTATATGAAAAATCAGGGTTGAAATCATTAGCAAAAAAGAGAAAAGCATTTCGGTGACACAATAAATGAAATAATACTTGGATGTGGCCACTGTCTGCATATTCCATTATCTGCTAAGACTGCATTTTTGCTGAATATGAAATGATTGTCACAGTAAGGATATTCCAGATTATAGGGTAAACATAGCAGGCATACCTTTCCAGTTATCTCTAAATCAACCAATTATTCTAACTCAGTTATAAATATTTTACTCTAATTTCCCTGGGGCTGCCTAAAGATTTCCTGGAAAGCTCTGGACAAATAAGGGGGGACAAAAAAAGAAGACTGACATTTTCTTTTAAAAAACATTCACATCTGCTCAAATGAATTTGCCTTGCATTTTCATCTTCCTGGCAAAGCTAATAAACTGCAGTTAGAAATCATAAGTGAATCAGACTCTACTGGACATATGCAAACAGCCAGGAAAAAACAGGCATTAAGAATTCTTGTGACATTTTTCTTGCACAGTGCTGTGGAAGTAGCCAGAAAGAGCAGGCTTACAGCAACCCACATGCTACAGCCCAGCAAAGAAAAATTAATCCACTCAAACCAGTGAATTGGCACCTCTTAAAAAGACTGAAATGCCAATTGTGATTATTTAGGGGATTACATACGGATTTGAGTTTAGTGTTTGTGTTTGCCTTCCTATTTTGGTAGTACAGGGTGAATGTTATTAGTGAAATTAGTAGTCAAATAAGGAGATCATCTTAATAATTGCAAAGAAGCTTTTTGACAAGATTAGTTGCCATGCATGACCTGTGCAGGAGATTCACCATCCTTTCCACTCATCGTGTTCACTAGTCTTTTAGTTTCTTGGCCCAAGTCTGCTGCATTCAGTAACTGCTGCCCAGCTCAACGTCTCAGCTTGCCTGATAGATGGAATGCTACTAAACGGTATGATTGCCTCCCATATAAAGTGATTTTTTTTTTTCTCCAAAGGTTTAGTAACCATTGCCAAATATAGATCAAAATGAACTGATCAGGCTTTCAGAAAATGTAAGAAAGGAAAAATAAGTGGAAAGATGATGAAGGCTTTCATTTCTGTACTACTCCTGCAGCTTCTACTGATGGGATGAACTGGTTGATGGGTTTGGTGGTATGAGCATTTTAGCCATATTTTCTCCTTATTTGATTTGAACCAGAAAGCCAGGAAAAAGGCAATTTCTGTGTAGTTGTTTGACTACACAGACTGTTCTCTTGTTGTAAGGAAATAATATAACCATGAAGAATATGACTGGGAATGGATTATAGGATTGAATGACTCTGCTCAGAGCTAAGTCCCAAGAGCATGCTGGTCAAGCTATGTTTCACACAGCACTTCATGCAGGTTTGGGGTGCTCTTGAATACTAAGACATCATTTTTGTTCTTGCTTAACAACAAAGTTTAAGCAACCGTTTTCACTTGTAACTGAAAACAAACAGCTATCAGCTTAAAAACACTGAAACAGTGACATAAATAATATAATGAAAATAGTCTTTCCTTACTGGCTTAGCTTCAAAAATAATTAAAAAAAAAACTTGTAGATAATTAAACACATTCACAGAGTTGTTGAGAAGTTCTAATGCAGAGCTCACCAAAGCTTGTCTAAATGTGGTTTCCTGAGACTGTACATTAAAAGAGGCTAAGTCCCCTATCAACAAACATATACAACTGGTCAACAACATTACTGGTTAATTAGCAAAGAAGATGTCTCCACATCCACTCATGTATTTCCCTAGCTCTTTTTCTTTGATTTGGACAATGGAGTTGGAAAGCTAAGCAGAAATATACATATATTCTATTCCTATCAGAGAGTGCCTTAAATGGCATTTTCTATAGTATTTTGACTTTTCTTGTCAGAGACGTGTTCCTACTTCAGGGGGGAAAAAAAAAGACATAAATAGAAAATTAAAAGTGATGTTTTTGCAATCATTATACAAAGCGATGTGAATGTGTCAAAACCTCAGCAGAATCTGCTTTCTATCTTGGGTAAAAATAGAAAGATACTATGTTTAGAGATGTTCTGCGTCCTTGAGCCTTAATAACTTTGTAAAGTATCACAGAACAGAATTATAGTGAGAATGTTTTTGTTTGTTTTTTTCCTGTCACTTGGACTTTCAGATAAAAGAAAAAAAAATCATTTCCTTACAATTTTGTCCTCTGTTTTCGCTGAATTCAACCCAAATGTAATCTCTCACAGCCACGGCTGTGACACCCCCACCCCCTACCCCCCAATAAATCCCACCATAATAGAATTTATTAACCTCTTGCTATTTTGCTCATAGGTATCCTCAGTAACATTACATTTAGCACTTATGAGGCACACTTCAAAGAGAATAATGGAGTATGCAGGAAATAGCTAGCTTGTGAGTCTAACTTCAGCTATATGAAATATAAGAATTACCAATAAAAGAACAGGGTACAAAACATATAGAAATATACTAAGGGACAACCAAAATGGACTCATAAAAAAGGGATCATAGCTGAGAACAGTACTAGAAATGCTCAACGTGTTCATTTTCAAATTGTTACAAGAAAGAAACCACTGATGAAAATCACCTAAATTTCACAAAAACACATACTAGAAGATTTATACATTAAAGAACCAAAATATAAATGCAGAAATTTACTAAATGAAATAAAGAATACATAAGCTGGGGACAATTAAAAAAAAAAAGAAAGAAAAAAAAAAAAGCCTAGTTAAAAGATTGTATAAATAAAATGTACAAGAAACCTTTGAGTTTAGACCTATACAATTTGTTCTTCAAGGCTGTTTTTCAGGATCAGGGGTTCCTAAACTTTTTAGTGTTACAAGGCTGTTTGTAACACAACCAGACATCATTAAGTGTTTAAAGATTTATATATCTGATACATACATGTCTGTGCAAAGAAGTATCTGTTATAAATGCTAAGAAAATTAGAGTTCATGTTGCAGACAGATGAAAACTTTGGCTATAAAAATCAGAATTAGCTAGATAAGCTGCACTAACAGCTTTACTCTTCTGCCAGCTGGGCCATTCTTAGTGCTTTACTTACTCATCAGTGTATTGGATATGTAGGTTAAGTACCTGGAGTGCCAATACAATGTCAGGAGGAGCTTCTGTGTGGTTACTGAATCCTGATTCCAATATTCACTACTTGTTGGTATTGGCCTCTGTGGATATCACATTTAGAAAAAGTGCCTAAATGTACTGTTCCTCTTCCTTTAAATTTAATGAATGGAAAAGAAAACAAGATTTGTCATTCTCTTCCACTTTATTTTTGAATTAATAGTATATTAAAGGATAAATTATTAGCTAAATAGTTCTGAGAGACTCTGACTTCTCCAGACTGTTACCTCTTTATTTTTATTTATTTATTTATTTATTTAGGAGTTATTTGTATTGCTGAATTAGCACAATTTGAAATGTAAATCATTCCTAAGGTTATGATGGGGTAGGAAAATCTTTCCATGCTGCTCCCTGAAAACTCAAATAAAGAGTAGAGACTATTCGTAAGAGACATTCCTGGCTTTCTTCTTATCTATTACAGTGGTTTACAGTGTATTAGGCTATAGATTATTGCAACTATTTACTAAAGCAGATAACACCTTTGACTGTAATAGCACCTGACTTACAGTACATCACATGAATTGGTTTCTATTATCCGATGCTTTATATTTATGGAGGGTGTAAAACAGAAGAGATGTCTAACGCCACGATTTTTATTTATTTATTTATTTTTATATAGTATTACATCCATATTTGTCTCTCATGGCTTCTTGATAGCAAAACCAAATGCCTTCATAAAAATATAAACAAGAATTTCAACAACGAAAAAGTGTTGCATTATTCAAAGTGTGTTTGGAAGATCTTACAAGTGGCTACTTTGACACCTTTTCTTGGTTTATTTTTAATGAGAATATAGCTGACTTTGGTTTACAGAGTTCCTCAATTCAATGCAATTTATCAGGAGGCCCAATCAACTTGGTTCTGTACTTGATTACCTGTCTGAAAATGCTAGCTTAAATCTAACCTTGTTAGATAACACTAAATCAATGGAAGATCAATGCTGAATATAGCACCACCTCCTGGAGAGACTTTGATCGATGGAGAATTTGGTGGGTTTTATCTGATTGAGACTTGAGCTGAGACTACACAATTACACGAAAATAACTACTTGGAAGTTCATGTATTTTCCTTTTCCTTTACTTCTTTGTGCTCTGACTATAGTACAAGGTATCTGTGACAAATGCCATATGATATATGTTATAAAACGTGCAAAATACATAGTCTTTGATCATTTCCATAGGCTGCAATATATTTCTTTTCCTGGCCACACATCAATACATCTGTTTGTCTGGAGGGATGGCAGAAGCTGGGAATGTTAACAATATCCCTGTCACTGTTTTTTTGCTGTTTTTGACTAGGGAATCTCCTTCAGCTATTTAATTGTCCTGTGGTCCCTGAGTGTCAGTGTATGAAAGCCCCAATTTATAATTAAAAAAATTATATTTATAGATAACTGTGAAGATATCTATAACTTAGAAAAAACGTTTTCAGTAATATTAGTCCCATCGCTGGATATTTACAGATATATTGATATCTCTCCAAGCTCATGTGTCTACAGAACAATTTTAGGGGCATTCAGGTGAAGGAAGAGAGGCACTGAGAGAGACCAAGGCTTCCTTTTGCCAGAAAGCTTCCTCCTCTGGAGATTCTTCGCCTCATAGTTCATGGAAAGATGAGCATCCAATTTGTAACTGCTGTACGAAACAGCAAAAGGAGATCTCACTTTTTTAAACCATAGCTTTTAAAAAATCCTCATTCCCAGTTCATCAGCTGTGTTTTTATCTACCTTATCCCCTGTTCTCCTAATCCTATGTGTAGCTACATTTAAGAGACGGCTACATACAATTTGTGGTAGAAAGTTTAAAAATACTATTTTAGGCTGGACTCTAGTTACCCAAACTGCAAATTGGCTGGGATGCAGAATGATTCCCTTACTGGACCTCAGAGGGGTCAGTGGTGCTTATCCCACCTTCGTATCTGGATGAGAGAGTAACATACTCTCTCACTTCTCACACTAGCAATGGCATCGCTCAAGGGAAGGGATTGCAGTTTGGCGCATCACACAGAGGACCATCTATTAACTAGATTTTCATACTGAAGCTTTTCATGTTTCTGCACACTGCATCACATGTAGCACCACTGTGGTGAGCTCTTTAGCTTATCATTGGCTGATACCTTAGAGCTCCTGAATCACCATTGAGCTCACTTCCTGGAAATAACCCATATGGTTACTTTAGGATTTTCTTATAATTTCTAACTCTCTTTGCATGTTCAATGATCATTTTCTCCCTTCTGAAATGATGAAGTCTTGTCCTGGTTTCAGCTAGGATAGAGTTAATTTTCCTCCTAGTAGCTGGTAGGGTGCTGTGTTTGGGATTTAGGGGATTTGGGATCCCCTCCCAGCTCCTGCTGCACCCCTAGCCTGCTCGCTGGCAGGACAGAGCGAGAAGCTGGAAAGTCCTTGGCTTGGTGTAAGCACTGCTCTACAACAATTAAAACATCAGCATGTTATCAGCGCTCTTCTCATCCTAATCCAAAACATAGCACCCTGCCAGCTACTAGGAGGAAAATTAACTCTGTCCTACCTGAAACCAGGACAGATATCCACCCCTTATTCCATACCATTTATGTCATGCTCAGGTTACACTCTTTCCAATACCTTCTAATTAATCACCATTTTCATCTATGATATATAGCAATCATGGTAGTGATGACATACAGTGTTATATGATAATTAACATACTACAATTCAACTCATGAGCTATTCTCACCCAGTATTAGGTCCCCTTGGGGTACACACCGGACCTCCCCATTCTTTTGCATTACCCACCAAGTGCATCCAGGTCCCCGAGCAAAAGCAATCCCACGAATGGGCTTGCCTTTTCCTGAGGCGGGAGTAGCCCAGACTGTCTTCCCCAGCATGTTTCTTACGTGCACTACAGGAACTTTATCCCCTTCTACAGTGCGTAACAGGTTTGATTGGGCAGGTCCAGCTCGGTTGGCAGATCCCCTAGTATTGACTAACCAGGTGGCCTTTGCCAAATGCGTATCCTAATTTTTGAATGTCCCAGCACCCATTGCTTTCAGTGTAGTCTTTAACAGTCCATTGTATCGTTCAACTTTCCCGGAGGCTGGTGCATGATAGGGGATGTGATACACCCACTCAATACCATGTTCTTTGGCCCAAGTGTCTATAAGGTTGTTTCGGAAATGAGTCCCATTGTCTGACTCAATTCTTTCTGGGGTGCCATGTCGCCATAGGACTTGCTTTTCAAGGCCCAGGATAGTGTTCCGGGCGGTGGCATGGGGCACAGGATATGTTTCCAGCCATCCGGTGGTTGCTTCCACCATTGTAAGTACGTGGCGCTTGCCGTTGCGGGTTTGGGGGAGTGTGATGTAATCAATCTGCCAGGCCTCTCCATATTTGTATTTCAGCCATCGTCCTCCATACCAGAGAGGCTTTGACCATTTGGCTTGCTTGATTGCAGCACATGTTTCATAATCATGAATAACCTGTGCTATAGTGTCCATGGTCAGATTCACCCCTCGATCACGAGCCCATCTGTATGTTGCATCTCTGCCTTGATGGCCTGAGGTGTCATGGGCCCATCGGGCTATAAATAATTCACCTTTATGTTGCCAGTCCAGGTCCACCTGAGCCACTTCAATCTTAGCAGCCTGATCCACCTGCTGGTTCTTTCGATGTTCTTCAGTAGCCCGATTCTTGGGCACATGAGCATCTACGTGGCATACCTTTACAACCAGGTTCTCTACCCGGGCAGCAATATCTTGCCACAATGCAGCAGCCCAGATGGGTTTGCCCCGGCGTTCCCAGTTGTTCTGCTTCCATTGCTGTAGCCACCCCCACAGGGCATTTGCTACCATCCATGAATCAGTATAGAGATAGAGAACTGGCCACTTTTCTCGTTCAGCAATATCTAAGGCCAGCTGAATGGCTTTCACTTCTGCAAACTGACTCGATTCACCTTCTCCCTCAGCAGCTTCTGCAACTCGTTGTGTAGGACTCCATACAGCAGCCTTCCATCTCCGATGCTTTCCCACAATACGACACAACCCATCAGTGAACAGGGCATATTTCTTCTCATTTTCTGGTAGATTGCTGTACAGTGGGGCTTCTTCAGCATGGACCACCTCCTCCTCCAGTGATATCCCAAAATATTTGCCTTCTGGCCAGTCCATAATCACTTCCAAGATTCCTGGGCGACTGGGGTTTCCTATTCGAGCCCGCTGAGTAATCAGTGCAACCCACTAACTCCATGTAGCATCAGTTGCATGATGTGTAGAGGGGACCCTTCCTTTGAACATCCAACCCAGTATCGGCAGTCGGGGTACCAGGAGGAGCTGTGCTTCAGTACCGACCACTTCCAAAGCAGATCAGACTCCTTCACTCCAACAACTTCCCTGCTCTAAGAAACCTGCTTTGGCAGGGGGGTTAGACCTGATGATCATTCGTGGTCCCTTCCAACACCTACAATTTTGTATTTCTGTGATTCTGTGATTCATATGCTGCCAATATCTCTTTTTTGGTTGGAGTGTAGCGGGCCTCAGATCCTCTGTATCCCCAACTCCAAAATCCCAGGGGTCGACCTCGAGTTTCCCCAGGCTCTTTCTGCCAGAGGCTCCAGGTGGGACCATTCTCCCCGGCTGCGGTGTAGAGCACATTCTTTACATCTGGTCCTGTTCGGACTGGCCCAAGGGCTACTGCATGAACTATTTCCTGCTTAATTTGTTCAAAGGCTTGTCGTTGCTCAGGGCCCCATTCAAAAGCATTCTTCTTACGGGTTACTTGGTAGAGCGGGTTTACAATCAGACTGTAAATTGGAATGTGCATTCTCCAAAACCCCACGACGCCTAGGAAAGTTTGTGTTTCCTTCTTGCTAGTTGGTGGAGACATAGCTGTTATTTTGTTGATCACATCCATTGGGATTTGACGACGTCCATCTTGCCATTTTATTCCTAAAAACTGGATATCTCGTGCAGGTCCTTTGACTTTACTTTCCTTTATGGCAAAACCGGCCTTCAGAAGGATTTGGACTATTTTCTTCCCTTTCTCGAAAACTTCCTCTGCGGTGTCACCCCACACAATGATGTCATCGATGTACTGCAGGTGTTCAGGAGCTTCTCCCTGCTCCAGCGCAGACTGGATCAGTCCATGGCAAATGGTAGGGCTATGTTTCCACCCCTGGGGCAGTTGATTCCAGCTGTATTGGACTCCCCTCCAAGTGAAAGCAAGCTGTGGCCTGCACTCTGCTGCTAGAGGGATGGAGAAAAATGCATTAGCGATATCAGTTGTGGCATACCACTTGGCTGCCTTCGATTCCAGTTCGTACTGGAGTTCTAGCATGTCCGGCACTGCAGCACTCAGTGGTGGCGTGACTTCGTTCAGGCCACGATAGTCCACTGTTAGTCTCCACTCACCATTAGACTTTTGTACAGGCCATATGGGACTATTAAAAGGTGAATGGGTCTTGCTGATCACTCCTTGGTTCTCCAGTTGACGAATTAGCTTATGGATGGGAATCAGGGAGTCTCGGTTGGTGCGATATTGCCGCCGGTGCACAGTTGTGGTAGCGATTGGCACTTGCTGTTCTTCGACCCTCAGCAACCCCACAACAGAAGGGTCCTCTGAGAGACCGGGCAAGGTAGACAATTGTTTAATGTCCTCTGTCTCTAAGGCAGCTCTGCCAAAAGCCCAGCGGAACCCTTTTGGGTCCTTGAAATATCCTCTCCTGAGGTCATCTATGCCAAGGATGCATGGAGCATCCGGGCCAGTCACAATACGGTGCTTTTGCCACTCATTTCCGCTTAGACTCACTTCAGCCTCCAATACAGTTAACTGCTGGGATCCCCCCGTCACCCCATAAATACAGATGGGTTCTGGCCCTTTATAGCTTGATGGCATTAGAGTGCACTGTGCTCCGGTGTCTACTAAAGCCTTATACTTCTGTGCGTCTGACGTGCCAGGCCATCGAATCCACACAGTCCAATAAACTCAATTGTCCCTTTCCTCCCCCCGGCTGGAGGCAGGGCCCCTCTAATCCTGGTCAGAATCTTCATTTCTGTGTCTGAAGGACTGCCTGCTGGAAGTTGGAGCAGCAAGCTTCTCAGAGAACCCCTTTTTCCCGATTGTTTTCTTTTGCAACTCACGTACCCGTGCCTCTAGGGTCTCAGTAGATTTTCCATCCCATTTTTTCATGTCCTCTCCATGGTCAGGTAGGTAAAACCACAGGGTGGCAGGGGTGTGTACCCACTGTATCGTCTTCCTTCCACGGAAGGACGCTTACCCCTGATAGCTGAGACACTGGTTTGTACAGGTGGGGAGGAAGATATACTCTCTTTAAGTTGCTGGACCTCTTCAGAAAGTTTCTCCAAAGTATTCTCTTTTAGTTGATGGATGCTTTCAGAAAGTTTTTCCACAGCCGAGACGCAGGCCTGTAGGGAAGAGGAGAGAATTTCTTAGTAGTGCCGTAGTTGTTTAGTCAATTCATCCACTGTGGATTCCTCATGTTCTTTCCAGGCCATTACTGCCAATGAGCTGGCATATGATGATGATGCACTCCGTACAAACTTCCACCACATGGGTCATGTACACTTGACTTCATCTGGATCTGTGGATATTTGTTCGTTGTCTAGGTCCCTATAAATCACCTCCTGTACGGCTAGTTCCCTCAGGTACTGGATTCCCTTCTCCATGGTGGTCCACTTGCCTGGTAGACATACAAGTTCTTCCTTGAAGGGATACCTTTCCTTCACAGCTGCCAGGAGACGCCTCCAGAGGCTGTGAGATCGTGCTCCATCTCCAATTGCTTTGTCAATGCCTGCATCTCTAGCAAGGGATCCCAGCTGTATGGCTTCCCTGCCCTCTAATTCCATACAGTTGGCTCTGGTGTCCCAGCACCGGAGTAGCCAGGTGACAAGCTGCTCATCTATACAGCGACCAAAATCTTTTCACACGTCTCGTAGCTCCACCATTTTTTCACCTTGTCTACAAGGGCAACTTGCACTGCTACAGTTCGTTTCTCTGACCCAGCTACAGGGCCCGCCATAGGGGTTGGAATGAACGCCGGGCCCGCCACAGGGATTGGAACGACAGCAGGGCCAGCCACAGGAGTTGGAACAACTGCTGGGCCCGCTACAGGAGCTTGGATGACCGCTGGGCCTGTCACAGGAGCTGGAACGATCGCTAGGCCTGTCACAGGTGTTTGAGCGGCCGCATGAGCTGGAGTGTCCGCAGGAGCTGGAGAGGCCGCAGGGGCTGGAGAGGCCGCAGGGTCCATCGTAGTGGTTGGAGTGCTGTTCATGTTTGTAGGGAGAAAATTCGTGTGGCCAAAGCCCAACTAGAGTTGAAGCTGGCCATGTCTGTGGGAGACAATAAAAAAGGATTTTTTAGATATGTGAACAGAAAGAGGAGAACCAAAGAAAACATAGGTCCGCTACTTGATGGGGAAGTTCTCCTCGCAGACAATGACATAGGCAAAGCAGAGACATTTCATGCCTTCTTCGCCTCTGTCTTCAACACTGATGATGGGCTTCGGGACCCAGGGTGCCCTGAGCTGGACGACCATGACAGTGGGAATGATAAACTCCCAACTGACCCTGAACGTGTGCGGGATTTGCTGCTCCACCTGGATCCATACAAGTCCGTGGGTCCAGATGGGATTCATCCCAGGGTGCTTAAAGAGCTGGCTGACGTCATCGCGGGACCTCTCTCAATTATTTTTCAACGATCTTGGGAATCTGGAGAGGTCCCAGTAGACTGGAAGCTGGCAAACATTGTACCAATTTTCAAGAAGGGTAAGAAAGAAGACCCTAGCAACTACAGGCCTGTCAGTCTCAGGTCAGTGCCTGGTAAAACTATGGAGAAGATGATCCTTGAAGTTATTGAAGCACACCTGGGGGACAATGCAGTCATTGGTCCCAGCCAACATGGGTTCATGAGGGGCAGGTCCTGCCTAACAAATTTGATTTTCATTTATGATAAGATCACCCATCTAGTCCATCAAGGGAAACCAGCTGATGTGATCTTTTTGGATTTCAGCAAGGCTTTTGACACGGTTTCCCATAGGATCCTACTGGACAAAATGTCCAGCATACAACTAAACAAAAACATCATACGATGGGTGAGCAATTGGCTGACAGGCAGGGCTCAAAGGGTTGTGGTAAATGGGGCCACATCAGGCTGGCGGATGGTCACTAGTGGGGTCCCCCAAGACTCCATTTTAGGGCCAGTCCTCTTCAATGTTTTTATAAATGATTTGGATGTAGGACTAGAAGGTGTTTTGAGCAAATTTGCCGACGACACCAAACTTGGAGGAGTTGCGGACTCGGCTGAGGGTGGAAAGGCCTTGCAGAGAGATCTGGGCAGATTGGAGAGCTGGGCGATCACCAACCACATGAAGTTTAACAAGAGTAAGTGCCGGGTCCTGCACCTGGGATGGGGCAACCCTGGCTATATGGACAGACTGGGTGATGAGACCCTGGAGAGCAGTCCTGCAGAGAGGGATCTGGGGGTTGTGGTTGATAGCAAGTTGAATATGAGCCAGCAGTGTGCCCTGGCAGCCAGGAGGGCCAACCGTATCCTGGGATGCATCAAGCACGGCATTGCTAGTCGGTCGAGGGAAGTGATTGTCCCGCTCTACTCTGCGCTGGTGCGGCCTCACCTCGAGTACTGTGTGCAGTTCTGGGCACCACAGTACAAAAAGGACATTAAACTGTTGGAGAGTGTCCAGAGGAGGGCGACGAAGGTGGTGAAGGGCCTAGAGGGGAAGACATATGAGGAGCAGCTGAGGTCACTGGGCCTGTTCAGCCTGGAGAAGAGGAGGCTGAGGGGGGACCTCATCGCAGTCTACAACTTCCTCACGAGGAGGAGTGGAGCTGGACATCAGGAAGAGGTTCTTCACCAAAAGGGTGGTCGCACACTGGAACAGGCTCCCCAGGGAAGTAGTCACTGCACCAAGCCTGTCTGAATTTAAGAAGCGATTGGACTGTGCACTTAGTCACATGGTCTAAACTTTTGGGTAGACCTGTGTGGTGCCAGGAGCTGGACTTGATGATCCTTATGGGTCCCTTCTAACTCAGGATATTCTATGATTCTATGATTCTATGAGTATCAGTAGGGGTTGGAGTGGCCTTTGGGCCTGTCACAGGACTTGGAGTGGCTGCAGTGTCTGTCGCTAGGTTTATAGTGACATCGATTGCAGCTCGATAGGCATAGGCCAGACCCCAGCACGCTGAGGCGTGAGGTGTGTCTCTTTGGAACTGCCAGAGTGATGACACCCCTTTTTCAAGCATTCTACCAGATTTTTAGGGATTTGCAGTTGTTCAGGGGTGAATTTCCAAAGCACTGGAGGTGCCCACTGCTCTAGAAACCTGCCCATATCCTCCCACAATCCCTGCCACTCACAACCATCCTGCCTCAGGACAGATCTCCAGATGAGATTCCTAAGTAGTTGTTTAACCTTAAACAAAACCTGAAGCGCATTCAGGAGACATAACAACAAGAACATGCTGGTCTGAGTATCCCAAGGATATTCAACATCTTGGAGAACTATTGTAACTAGCTCGGAGGATGAGAGAGTGGTGAAGGAGAAAGGGAGAGTGAACAGGTAGGAAAAAATATCTTCCCCTGTCCCCTCCACAGATTGGCTCCCTGAAGAAAAGAGGCAATAGGTGTAATTGTTAATGGTTTCTGAGATATGGTTTCCAAAGTATAGAGTTGACGACAGTGCTGAGTACACATACCAGGTTAGGGTCATGACCAGCAATTTCATCATATCATAAGCCATCGTTACACCACACAGTACCATAATGATCTTAATCCAGCCCCTGGAAAGGATAAACAGCACGACAGGGAGGACATACAGTAAGTAACGTGCTATAAAACTCAATTTGGGAAACAGGCACAGCAGACTTGAGATTAAGGCAATCAACATTGTTACTAGCAACTATTAAGCAGGTCTAATACTTATACCAATTTTGGTTTAACACACTCTGGTCAGATCTGTCGTTATCTCAACCCTTCGAGGTCCCACGTTGGGCGCCAAAAGGACTGCTGTGGTTTAATCCGGCCGGCAGCTAAGCACCACACAGCCGTTTGCTCACCCTCCCCCCTCCCTCTCCGGGATGGGGGAGAGAAACGGGAAAGTGAAGCCTGTGAGTTGAGATAAAGACAGTTTATTAGGACAGGAAAAATAATAACAATAACAATAACAATAACAATAACAATAATAATAATAATAATAATAATAATAGTATTAATAGTAATAATGTGTACGAAATAAGTGATGCACAATGCAATTGCTCACCACCCGTTGACCGATGCCCAGCCTATCCCCGAGCAGCCGGCCCCCCCCCACCCCGGCTAGCCACCCCTATATATTGTTCAGCATGATGTCAGATGGTATGGAATACCCCTTTGGCCAGTTTGGGTCAGCTGTCCTGGGTCTGTCCCCTCCCAGATCCTGCTGCACCCCCAGCCTGCCCCGTGGCAGGACAGAGTGAGAAGCTGAAAAGTCCTTGGCTTAGTGTAAGCACTGCTCTGCAACAATTAAAACATCAGCATGTTATCAGCGCTCTTCTCATCCTAATCCAAAACATAGCACCCTACCAGCTACTAGGAGGGAAATTAACTCTATCCTAGCTGAAACCAGGACAATACCTTTGTAAGAAAGAAACACATCTAGATTACTATGATTACCTGGGACCTCTCAACTTTGCTTCTTTTTGCCGGTCTTATGGTCGAGCCACCCATGTGATGTTTTGTTCCTACAGCATTTACATTGCCATCTCAGTTGAGAATTACCGGTCACTTTCCTGGATGAAGTTCTTTTTATTTTCCCTAAATGTTGAAATACACTTAAATCTGGGGGCAAATCTGTCACTAGCTTCGATGAACATTTGATCTTGAAGTTGCCATTTTCACCTAGCACACATTTTAATTATATGAATCTATACATTCATTTTATTTTCTATAACCTGTGGTCTGCATTCCTTATTCCTCTGTAGTCCATTCTGTAGCTTATTCCATGAAAAAATAGTATTGATACAGAGACAAACAATAACAAGTCAGCACTGCAAAACAGCAAGCTCAGTCTATGTCCTCAAAATCTTTAAGCAGAGCAGAAGGGAAAAAAAACCCACACAGATGGCTTTGCAGCATGACCAGAAAGTTGACAAAGCTAGGCCTTTTCCAATGAGCTATGAGATTATTGTTGCTTTTCTCTCTAGACCAATATTGATTATATGTTCCAATTTCATTCAGATATTGAATTTGTTTTATTGGGCAAACAGCTGCAATCTCCATTCCCCATCCCTTAGCAAATATTATTTCAATTCTTTTGAACTCACGTTGTACAAGTGTGACTGCTGCACTCACAACAGGTTTTTCCATCATGCAGTACAAGTCTAGGACTACGTGACTGGTCCAAACAGAAACTGACATACTGATTTTACTCAAATATGTCTTCCCTGTGCCTTGATTGTTGTATTAATGAATTGCACTGTTGTTCTCCTCCTGTGGGCTGCATATCACTGGTCCACCATGTCAGGTAAGCTGTTGTCACTGGATGAGAAAACATGCTACCTTAATATTATCTTCATAGAAGATAGGAATTAAAGTATATCATAGAATCATAGAATGCTTTGGGTTGGAAATGACCTTAAAGATCATATTCCAAAGCATTAGAAAGATCTCTTCAAAAACATATTTTTAGTGTTTTGAAATGTTCAGATTTCAACTTTTGTTTTTAAAATTATAATATAGAGCACGAAACATAGTTATGAACAGTTGCTCCAAAAACACGCTCCAAACATTTCACTTCAAAATGTCAAAAGAGAATATGTATGTCAAAATATTATCAGAGCCTTATCCCTTCACCCAATTCTTTCCTCATGTCTTCTCTGGAACAATGTTCTCATCATGTAAAGATATATTGATTCCACTGGAACTGCATTTTATTGCAGAAATTGTTCTGCTAACTTTTTGACAAAAACTTCTGGGAATACTGTTTAAGGAAGATTTAAGAACCCAGCCAAATGAGTAATATTTTAGGGCAGATTGATCAAAGTTATTCCAGATCCTATGCAAAGCTAGTCCTGTGAACTACCAAGATTATTGCAGAAACAGGTAAGGCAAAGCATGTATTTTACCACCTATTCCCTTTTTTTTCTTCTATAGATTTAGATATTTTTTTCCAAAGATGTACATTATTAAGCTATTTGTCAAAAATATAGGAGATGTGGGGTATTTTTTTTTTGTTGTTGTTGTATTTTTTGTTTGTTTTTGGTTGGTTGTTCTTTTTGTGTGTTTGTTTGTTTGTTTGTTTGTTTTAAGGTAGAATATTTTGGGTCTTTTAAAAACCAAAACCTCTTGAGTTTAAAATAAGAAGATAGTATAGCTGATTTTTCTTTATGTAGAAAATATGCTGTCATAATTTTCCATAGGAATTTTTAAGAATAATTTCCAAACAAGCTCCAGCTCTGAGATCATTGTGTGTGCTCACAAGTAAAATTAAACACAACTCCACAGTCACCCTGAAGTTCATATTATTGTATATTTATCGTCGAGTCCTCATACTTGTATATAGTAGCCCTACAATTCTTCCTTAATTTCATGTATGAGATTTCTCCAGACACCTCCTAATTTTACCTTGATTGTGTAGTTTGCCTGAAAGGCACTTTATCAAGTAGGCTTTTCCCGGTACAAAAAAGACAGGGATCTCCTGGAAAGAGTCCAGCGGAGGGCCACAAAGATGATACAGGGCCTGGAGCATCTCCCCTATGAGGAAAGGCTGAGAGACCTGGGTCTGTTCAGCCTTGAGAAAAGAAGACTGAGAGGGGATCTCATCAACATTTATAATACCTTAAGTGTGGGAGACAAAGGGATATAGCCAACCTCTTTTCAGTGGTCTGTGGGGATAGGACAAGGGGCAATGGCCACAAAATGGATCACAGGAAGGTCTGCACCAACATGCGAAAGAACTTCTTCACACTGAGGGTGACAGAGCACTGGAGCAGGCTGCCCAGGGAGGTTGTGGAGTCTCCTTCTCTGGAGACGTTCAAGGCCCGTCTGGATGCCTACCTGTGCAACCTGCTCTAGGGAACCTGCTTTGGCAAGGGGGTTGGACCCGATGATCTCTGGAGGTCCCTTCCAACCGCTACAGTTCTGTGATTAACTAAAGGATATTCATGGGGTGGGGGAATTTTCTTGCTCTGGTTTCCTTTTTTAATATTTTACCATCTATAAGAAGAGACAAACTCTAAATGACCCTCAGAAAAACTCCTAAACAGGCTATAGCAGAAACTGAAAATGTTGTTAAACTATATAACAGCAGCTGAAAAAGCACGTGAAAGACTTATAGAATCATAGAATAATAGAATATCCCGAGTTGGAAGGGACCCATAAGGATCATCAAGTCCAGCTCCTGGCACCGCACAGGTCTGCCCAAAAGTTTAGACCATGTGACTAAGTGCACAGTCCAATCGCTTCTTAAATTCAGACAGGCTTGGTGCAGTGACTACTTCCCTGGGGAGCCTGTTCCAGTGTGCGACCACCTTTTTGGTGAAGAACCTCTTCCTGATGTCCAGCCTAAACTTCCCCTGCCTCAGCTTCACACCGTTCCCACGGGTCCTATCACTGGTGATAACAGAGAACAGGTCACCTGCCTCTCCACTCCTCCTCGTGAGGAAGTTGTAGACTGCGATGAGGTCTCCCCTCAGCCTCCTCTTCTCCAGGCTGAACAGGCCCAGTGACCTCAGCCGCTCCTCATATGTCTTCCCCTCTAGGCCCTTCACCACCTTCGTCGCCCTCCTCTGGACACTCTCCAACAGTTTAATGTCCTTTTTGTACTGTGGTGCCCAGAACTGCACACAGTACTCGAGGTGAGGCCGCATATACTTATACTTATATATACTTATACTTATTACAATGCTGACAAAGTTAAAATACTTACAAATACTTACAAAAGGATCCCAAAGAAAATGAAACAAATGACTACAGAAATAATCAGCAGGTATAGGCAGTTCTAATTTACTTGCAGATATATACTGAAACTGCAAAGCTTTGCCTCTTAATGTGAAAAAAGATAGACTTAAAGTGATCTCTGTTTTTCCCATCACCTCCCAGCTTGCTTGCATCTGTAGAAAGGCACATACAGATGTACAAAGGTTTCATATTCAAAGCCACCCACTGAATGTGAGACTCAGGTGGTGTTTTCGTCTATCCCTGCAGGGGCAGGGAGGGGTACAGAGAGGACATGGAAAGCCCACCTGATTAACACGTGGCTCAGAGGCTGGTGGCAACACAGAAATTTTGTTTTTTTTGACCATGGGGCGCAGTACTCGGCACCCGGCCTGATGGCCGCAGACAGGTCCCTACGTCTAAGGGGAAAACGGATCCTAGCCCAGGAGCTGGCAGGGCTCATTGAGAGGGCTTTAAACTAGGTAAGAAGGGGTACGGGGCTGAAATAAGGCTTGTTGGAGCTGTGCCGGGGGAACAATGGCAAGACCAGACGAGAAGGCAATAGCCCAACTGAAGTGCATCTACACTAATGCACGCAGCATGGGCAACAAACAAGAGGAGCTGGAAGCCATCGTGCAGCAGGCAGGCTATGACTTGGTTGCCATCACGGAAACGTGGTGGGACCACTCTCATGACTGGAGTGCTGCAATGTCTGGTTATAGGCTCTTCAGAAGGGACAGGCAGCACAGAAGGGGCAGAGGTGTGGCTCTCTATATTAGAGAGTGTTTTGATGTTGTGGAACTTGAGGCTGGGAATGATAAGGTTGAGTCTCTATGGGTTAGGATCAGCGGGAAGGCCAACAAGGCAAGCATCCTGGTGGGGGTCTGTTATAGACCGCCGAACCAGGATGAGGAGACGGATGAGGAGTTCTACAGGCAGCTGGCAGAAGTTGCGAAATCGTCAGCGCTTGTTCTCGTGGGGGACTTCAACTTCCCAGACATATCCTGGAAGCACAACACAGCCCAGAGGAAGCAGTCTAGGAGGTTTCTGGAGAGCGTGGAAGATAGCTTCCTGACGCAGCTGGTTAGAGAGCCTACCAGGGGAGGTGCCCCGCTAGACCTTCTGTTCACAAACAGAGAAGGACTGGTGGGAGATGTGGTGGTCGGGAGCTGTCTTGGGCAGAGTGACCACGAAATGGTAGAGTTCTCTATTCTTGGCGAAGCCAGGAAGGGGACCAGTAAAACCGCTGTCTTGGACTTCCGGAGGGCTGACTTTGAGCTGTTCAGGACACTGGTTGGAAGAGTCCCTTGGGAGGAGGTTCTGAAGGGCAGAGGAGTCCAGGAAGGCTGGGCACTCTTCAAGAAGGAAATCTTAATGGCTCAGGAGCGGTCTGTCCCCACGTGCCCAAAGACAAGCCGGCGCGGAAGAAGACTGGCCTGGCTGAACAGAGAGTTGTGGCTCGAGCTTAGGAGAAAAAAGAGGGTTTATAATCTTTGGAAAAGAGGGCGGGCCACTCAGGAGGACTATAAGGATGTTGTGAGGCTGTGCTGGGACAAAATTAGAAAGTCCAAAGCTCATCTGGAGCTCAGTCTGGCTACCGCTGTTAAAGATAACAAAAAATGTTTTTACAAATACATCAACACAAAAAGGAGGACTAAGGAGAATCTCCATCCTTTACTGGATGAGGGGGGAAACTTAGTTACAAAAGATGAGGAAAAGGCTGAGGTGCTTAATGCCTTCTTTGCCTCAGTGTTTAGTGGCAAGGCCAGTTGTTCTCTGGATACCCAGTACCCTGAGCTGGTGGAAGGGGATGGGGAGCAGGATGTGGCCCTCACTATCCACGAGGAAATGGTTGGCGACCTGCTACAGCACTTGGATGTACGCAAGTCGATGGGGCCGGATGGGATCCACCCGAGGGTACTGAGAGAACTGGCGGAGGAGCTGGCCAAGCCGCTTTCCATCATTTATCGGCAGTCCTGGCTATCAGGGGAGGTCCCAGTCGACTGGCGGCTAGCAAATGTGACGCCCATCTACAAGAAGGGCCGGAAGGTAGACGCGGGGAACTATAGGCCTGTTAGTTTGACGTCAGTGCCAGGGAAGCTCATGGAGCAGATTATCTTCAGTGTCATCACGCGGCACTTGCAGGGCAACCAGGCGATCAGGCCCAGTCAGCATGGGTTTATGAAAGGCAGGTCCTGCTTGACGAACCTGATCTCTTTCTATGATAAAAAGTGACGCGCTTGGTGGATGAGGGAAAGGCTGTGGATGTGGTCTACCTTGACTTCAGTAAGGCTTTTGACACCATTTCCCACAACATTCTCCTCAAGAAACTGGCTGCTCGTGGCAGCCATTTTGGACTGGCGTACGCTTCATTGGCTTAAAAACTGGCTGGATAGCCGTGCCCAAAGAGTTGTGCTGAATGGAGTCAAATCCAGTTGGAGGCTGGTCACTAGTGGCGTCCCCCAGGGCTCAGTACTGGGGCCAGTCCTCTTTAATATCTTTATCAATGATCTGGATGAGGGGATTGAGTGCACCCTCAGTAAGTTTGCAGACGACACCAAGTTAGGTGCATGTGTCGATCTGCTCGAGGGTAGGAAGGCTCTGCAGGAGGATCTGGATAGGCTGGACCGATGGGCTGAGGCCAACTGTATGAAGTTCAACAAGGCCAAGTGCCGGGTCCTGCACCTGAGGCACAACAACCCCAAGCAGAGCTACAGGCTGGGAGATGAGTGGTTGGAAAGCTGCCTGGCAGAGAAGGACCTGGGAGTACTGGTTGATAGTCAGCTGAATATGAGCCAGCAGTGTGCTCAGGTGGCCAAGAAGGCCAGCAGCATCCTGGCTTGTATCAGAAACAGTGTGGCCAGCAGGGCTAGGGAAGTGATTGTCCCCCTGTACTCGGCTCTGGTGAGGCCGCACCTCGAGTACTGTGTTCAGTTTTGGGCCCCTCACTACAAGAAGGACATGGAGGTGCTCGAGCGAGTCCAGAGAAGGGCAACGAAGCTGGTGAGGGGTCTGGAGAGCAAGTCTTATGAGGAGCAGCTGAGGGAGCTGGAATTGTTTAGTCTGGAGAAGAGGAGGCTCAGGGGAGACCTCATCGCTCTCTAGAGGTACCTTAAAGGAGGCTGTAGCGAGGTGGGGGTTGGTCTATTCTCCCACGTGCCTGGTGACAGGACGAGGGGGAATGGGCTACAGTTGCGCCAGGGGAGGTTTAGGTTGGATATTAGGAAGAACTTCTTTACTGAAAGGGTTGTTAGGCATTGGAATGGGCTGCCCAGGGAAGTGGTTGAGTCACCGTCCCTGGAGGTCTTTAAGAGACGTTTAGATGTTGAACTTAGTGATATGGTTTAGTGGAGGACTTGTTAGTGTTAGGACAGAGGTTGGACTAGATGATCTTGGAGGTCTCTTCCAACCTAGACGATTCTGTGATTCTGTGATTCTGTAATATCCTTTATATTCTTATATCCATCTGCATCTTTGTGTCCAGAGAGTCTGGAGGAAAAAAAAAAAAAAAAGAAAAGAAAAAACAACTAACAATTTTGGAAGAGGCACGTGCAATGTAGCTGTTTGGAATTTTTTGTTTAAACAAGTAGAGCATGTGGAACTTTAATTTCTGTTTTCTTTTAACCACTTTTAAATACTCCCAGGAAAGTTTAGTATGGTAAAAAAGTAAAACAGTGGTTTTGCATCCTTCCTCATTTCCCATCATCCTGAACTGAAGTTATATCTTCACTCAATGTCCCAACATCTTAGTCCATGCAGCAGGTAGCCCTTGAGAAGAGATGGAGGCCTCACATTCATGTCTTTGCAATTGGATTGGAGACTATATCACTGGAAGCAACCTGCATGAAAAGAGGAGGGAGGGCTAGGTAACCTCCCTGTTCTCTCTTCTCCCTAGCAGCTAGGACTTTTGGATGCATTGTGCATTCCTCTGTCTTTGCAATATCTGTGCTACTTCCCTGAGGACACAGCTGTTAGCATGCCAGCCATGCAGCATCGCAAAGCAGAAATGTCCCTTGCCTTGGGAGTACCTTGGCAACAAGTCGGCAAGAACATTTAGCTTATTGGAGCAGTGGCCTAACGTGGCAAATAGCCACCTGTCTTTAAAGAAAAGGCATTTCAACTCCACAAAGGTGATCATACTCGACACTGAAATCACCCAAGCAACCACTGTTCCGTGGCCTTCTCATCACACTTGCCAATTATTTTCAAGGTTTGACACACTGTAGTGAATAAGCTTTTAACATTTTGATCAGAATTACTGTTAAACAGAGAATCCTTTATGCTGTGTGCCATCTCTTATAGACACAAACCACTCATTTGTGGCTAGCAATGATGGTGAATAGCCTACAAAAAGAAAACGTGCACAGTAAGAGTTGCTTTGTTTACCTTACAGTTCACTTATGGGTCTACACTGGGTTAAGAAGAAAGAAATAAGACTATTTGGCCTGAGACACGGAATTATTTCCTTTCTCTCCATCAACAATTCATCTGGTATGGGAACAGATCCTCAGCTGTGGGGATTTAGGGAATTTAGAGTCTTTGATAATCTTAATTTCTGAAGCTCAGAAGTTGGACTGCTCTCTAGTGTACAGTTATCTGCAGTCCAACTCAGCAGGCAAATTTAAGTTTTTTTCTCCACTTGCACCAGGTGGTCATCTGAAAGATAACCATTAGTGCCCAAGTGACAGTAGACATTGAGGACAGTTGGCAAATTAGGCCTCAGGGCTGCTTTTGAAACAATGTGAGTGTAACCTTATGCAGTAATTTAATTAAGAAAACAAAAGCAGTTCCCTGTAGAAGAGGATTATTATCAGGATGTCTCTAGCAATGATTCTTAAAGGCTGAAATCCACCAGAGTAATTAAATACAGCTTGGTTTATAGAAAAAAATATAAAAAAACACATTTAATTTTTCAAAATCCTTTCTCTTTAACACTAAGATGCTAATGACTTCACAGTTAACCTATCGTTTTTAATAGATTGCTTCTAATCTGTATGAGTTTAATTTCAAATTTAAGACACCTAAATGCAGATGTTTGCAGGTCAATGGAGACCTGTTGAGTACAGTCAGTGGAGCTTGAGGTACTCAGCAAACTAGTCATTGGGTTTAGGCTTTAGTTACCTGTATGCAGGACTCTGCTTTATTTTAAGAGGCTGGAGGGTCAATGAGACATTTGTGGAAGTTGGCAGCTATCATATGGGACCTGTGGGAGGCTTCCTCATTTCTGAGCAACACTTAAGAGCCAGATAGACAACACCTGAAGACATTTCAGATAGCTCTGGACACCTATGTGTGAAGAACTGAGCCCTAAATCTCCGCTAACCATAAGAGGAGCTACATGTAGACATCTATATGTACATTGGCTTTCTTAATTTGTAGCTAAGTCTCATGATAAATGTCTTAGTTGGTTAACTTTAATGAGCTAACACTGCAACTAAATCAGTGGACTACAATTGCAGAGAACTGCCCTTAGTTTCCCAGTTGACAGATTGCCTTCTGAAATATAAAGAACAGTGGTTTAGTTTCTCTGGCTATATCTGTGTTGTGCTTGTGATTGGATGAAATAGCTGAGGGCCCGCTGGCTTAAGTTCACTGCATCTCTATTCTGTTCAGAGGCAGAGCAACAGCAGGATACGATCTTCACCTTTTTCTGAAGTTCCTACTTGCTCCCCATCCAAAGCAGAATAGGAGTAAAACTGGAGTAGCTGAGCCCACCTGAGAGTCCACACTCAATTCAAGGGCAAGCTGAAGAAAACAGGAATCTAGGTGTCACTGCTGTTTTTCAGTTCCTCATCCATAAATTAGAGATTCTGATGGCTTGCTTTTTAATGCCAACACCATAATCTTTGTGAGGCTGTCTCAGCTTCACACCACGTGTATATGCAACATCAAGGGAACACAGCCCCAACCACTATAGTAATCCTTCCTCCTCATTCCTCTTCCCCTGTCCTATAGATGAATTAAGACTCAAATTCTACTAGCTCCACAGCGAGCTGCTCTTTGTGTTTTGACATACAGTATCTTTAAATCCCTGCTTTTTTCTGGTTTGCGACTCAGCTGATTCCTCCATGGTGAATGCTGCCTCTTCTCAGACTAAAGAGCAGTCTTTAACAGGCAGTCATCTTTTACTCAGCAGATGTGTCCAAACAGCTGGAACTCCCTTCTCATTTCCACATCAGTGGCTCTCCCTTTTAACACCTCTCTTTGCTCATTGTCTCTTTTCTGATACACTTTTGCCAGCTGACCACATGAAGCTGATGGTAACATTTCATTTCAAAGGGCATACATCTTTCTGTGCCAGTTTTTTCAAAGGTCTGTGTTCCTACTGCATGCAGCAGAATGAGGTACATTCAGGGAACTAGTTAGCAAGGTACCTTGCTCAAGGTACCTTGCTGTACCCTGCTCAGAGAACTAGTTTGCAAGGTCCCCTGGGAAACTGCTTTTGAAGGCGTTGGCGTCTATCAGTGCTGGTCAGTCTTTAAGCACTGCCTCCTAAAAGCACAGGATCAGGCAATTCCAAAATATTGGAAGTCAGGCAGGCGGGGCAGAAAGCCGGCCTGGCTGACCAGGGATCTTCTTCTGGAGCTTAGGCAGAAAAAGAAAGTGTACGGCTGCTGGAAGCGGGGTCAGGCAACGTGGAAGGAATACAGGGATGGTGTTCGTGTTTGTAGGGAGAAAATTCATGTGGCCAAAGCCCAATTACAGTTGAAGCTGGCCAGGTCTGTGGGAGACAATAAAAATGTTTTTTTTAAATATGTGAACAGAAAAAGGAGGACCAAAGAAAACATAGGTCCGCTACTTGATGGGTGTGAGAAAAATCTCAAATAATTTTCTTCAGACAGGATCTTCTGTGAAGCTATTTTATTTGTGATTGCAATGGCGGGCGTCCTGCCAATTAGGAGCTCATTTTAGTAAACAAAGCATAACCTTTTATTCCCTATTACCCGACACCTAATCACCTCCCCTGTTTCCTCATTGGCTGAGTACTACAGGTTCACAAGCTACTCGATGCTCCTCTATACCATATATGTACAATTTTTCTTTTTTCAACCCTTTAATTTCTCCTTTCTTATGTTTTGAGAACTTGTGATCTTTGTTTTCCTGTTCTCACACTGCTCATCCTGTTTTTCTCAAGCTACCTTACTTTGGAACAGGGAGGCCTTCTACTGTCCACTTACCTACTTAGCATTTCTCCTTATTATGACTACACAACTACCTTGAAATACAGAAAAGTAATTCTCTGTTTCAAAAACACAACTTAGTTCCTCACAATGGGGAAGGTCACCGATCTATTATCTTTAGTGACCAGTGATAGGATGTGGGAAACGAATTCGCAGGTGGCTTTGCGCTGTTTCACACATCCCTGAATTAGAGATAATGAGGAAACAAGCGGTAGAAACAAAAACTTGAGCAAGGTTGAGATAAAGTAAATTGGCTACAGTGTTAAGGATGAGCTTTGGGCAGTGGCCAATTGCTGGCTGGCTCAAGGCGCATGTCTGAGGATCTCTCACCAATTGTATGACAGATTTGGGTGCGTGGACAGTGCATGGGGCTACTGGGAAATTATATGTAGTGGTGAAAAATGGCAATAAACGTCTCCTGTTCAAGAGCCATCAGGAGTCCATGTCTTTCATCCCCTCAAATGGTGACCCCGATGTGATAGGGGAGGAGCAGGGCTGCACGAGCGTCCGAAGGGAACCCAGCCGAACGAGTCAAGCTCGCAGCTGGACTGCAGCTTCAACCCCGGGACATCACCTGAAGGACAGGTGAGCAGCTGGACATTGATCATGGGAGCTAACCTCGCGGCAGAAGAAGAGGTTATAGTAAAACTATTAATGCAACTACTAACAAAAAGGGGAGTGAAATATGATCCGTTTAAGATAAAACTATTGTTGAAATTTTTGCAAAAGAATGGGGCCCCGTCGACAGTTTCGGCGGTGTTTGATTTAAAAACTTGGGAAAATGCTGGGACAACTATATGGGGCGCTGCCTCGCGGGGAGATACAACAGCTGCTGAGGTGATGATGACCTGGCGCTTTGTAACTGAGACACTGAGATCATGGCAAGCAGAAAAAAGGGTACAGACAGCGGCCGCTCAGGCTACGCAGGCGGGTGAGATAAAAAGCGGTGACTGCGTACCGCCAGAGAAAGCAAACCTGATAGACTTGGGAATAGAGGCAGAGACAATATCCCAACCCATGGCGGCCACTCTGCGCTCGATGCCATTGAGGCCATCAGCGCCGCCAGCGCCGCCGCCCGCCCCGCTGTCAGCTCCGGGCAGCCGCCCGCCCGCCCCGCCGCAGGCTGCTGAGTTTCTCCGGTTTGAGCGCCCGCACGCACGCATCGGGCGCTGCCATGTTCCGCCTGCTGCTGTGCCTGGGCCCGCCGCCCCGCGGGCCCCCGCTCGCCGCCGCCCGCCGCCGCCGCTGCTGCCCCCCGCCACCCCCTCACCCCACCCCCCCGCGCCGGCCTCCCCTCAGCCCGCCGGCCCCTCTGCTGGCGCTATGGGCCGCCGCCGGCAGCTCGGCCAAGGATGTGGGTGGATCCCCTGAAAAGGCAGCCACAGATCTCAGCAGTGAAAACAAGAAACTCAATAAATCCCAGCAGCTGAAAAGGTTTTCAAAGAATGTGGTGCTGTAGGGGTTTCATTCCACGCTGGAATTTCATTAGTATCTCTAGGAATCTTCTACCCGGCTGTGTCAAGTGGTGTGGATATGACTGCAGTTCTCTTCAAACTTGGTTTCAGTGAATCATTGCTGCAATCTAAAAGAGCTGCTGGTACAAACACATTTGTGTTGGCATATGCTATTCAGAAATTGCTCCAGTACAAATCAGCATTACCATAGTTTCTGTGCCATTTATTGTCCGATACTGCCAGAAGATTGGTTTCTTCAAACCTCCTACCCCAAATCCGTGATAACTTCTTATTGTTTTTTTACTCGTTCAACATGGGGCTCAAGGAATTTGAGGTAAGGATGATAGTTGAGAGACGTAACGGGCAAAACATGGACTGGATGTTTTTATGAATGTAAAAGTTGTGAAGAATTCAAGAAAGTTGTAATTGTGAGGAATATGTTTCATGTTAGTGTGGTGAAGGGATGAGGGTGGTGATTTGTGGAAAAACTCTACAACTCAAAGCAAATGAGTTATAAAGTAGGTATGTGGTTTATTTCAGCGCCGGGCACATGCAGGATAGCTCCCAAAGGCATGCGCGCCCCTACGCAGCAACTTGCCTTGGTTATATGCAGTAAAGAGTTACATATGCATGAAGTTTCCCAATATGCCTATATATATGCATAACCTATCCCCGCTTTGTATTAAAATTAGCTCCAAGAAGTCATTTCCATAAACTCCTCCCGTCTGCGCTTGTGCAGTGCCTTCTGGTGGTGGTCGTCGGGGGGTTGTGGGGATGAAGGCTGATAACTCTTCTTCATCACCACTAGTTGACCCCCTGACTTTGTACAGACTCAGCTGCTCCTTGGCTCTTGTCCAAACCACAAGGTCGGTCTCAGCTGGTTTTTGAGACAGGTTCCCCATTTTTGTCAGGAAACATCCTCTGTGAGGGGCCCCGAGAGTCCTTGTTTTGGTTAATTTGCACAGTAGTAAGCAAAGACACTCTACAAAATCTATTTTAATGCGATTAAGCAAGCCCCCATTCTTCTATCCCTGGCTTCAGTGGCGTGTGCGTAAAGTGTCCACCTTGCAAGTGTTGTGATGATGTTATGTTTATTTTGGTGTGGGAAATTCTTTTTCTTTTTGATGTAAGTGAAATTTGTGAAGATTGTGATGATAGTAAAGTAAGAGTATATTGTGATTATTCTTAAATATGCTTTTCACAGAGGCGAGGGGTGGAATGTAGTGGGTTTACGTGGCAAGGTTTTAGTAGCAGGGGCCATAGGGGTGGCTTCTGTGAGAAGAATCTAGAAGCTGCCCCATGGTAGGTAAGGGCCCCGCTGCTGACCAGAGCCAAGCCAATAAGTGATGTTGTTTGCGCCTCTGTGAAAGCATATTTAAGACAGGAAAAAGAAAACAAAAAACCAACCAACCAAACAAACAAAAAACCCTGCGCCACACAGCAACTGGGAGAGTGAGAGGAGCGAGGAACAGCCTTGCAGGCACCAAGGTCAGTGAAGGAGGGGGAGAGGTGCTCCAGGCGCCAGAGCAGAAGTCCCCTGCGGCCTGTGGGGAGGACCATGGTGAAGCAGGCTGTCCCCCTGCAGCCCATGGAGTACCATGGTGGAGCAGGGTTCCACGCTGCAGCCCTGCTGCCACGGTTACCACTGTGGACACCCTTTCAGCAAGACCCAGAGGGAGTGCCGGAGTGGATGTCTCCACAGTAACAGATGCCACGTTGTGGTGTACTCACGTTCATAAAATTCCATTGAACATTGAAGGACCAATTGGGAATGACTGTAGTGTATTGCTGCTAGGACGATCAAGTACAACTTTGAACAGATTGTTTGTTTTGCCGGGGATAATTGATGCCAACTATAATGGACAAATCCAAGCTATGGCTTGGACACTGTCTCCACCATTGCCAGTACCAAAGGGAACTAGAATTGCTCAATTGATTCTTTTCCGAGCAGTAGTCTGCAGGAGTTGGTTCAAGAACAACTCCAACAAGGACATATTGTTCCGACAAACAGCCCATGGAATTCACCAGTGTTTGTCATCAAGAAGAAGAGCGGGAAATGGAGATTACTGCATGATTTGCCACGAATCAATGCAGTGATCAAGGACATGGGATCCTTGCAGCCAGAAAACAAAACAAAACAAAACACAAAAAAAGAAAGAAAAAAAAAGAAAAAAAACACACACACACACAAAAACACAACACTATTTGAATATTGTATCGGACTCGCAATATGCTGTAGGTGTCGCTCAGCACATTGAGAGGGCACATTTGAGACATATCCCAAAGGAAAACTTGTTTCTTAAATTTAAACAGAGCTGTTATTTTTGGTAGAGCAGTGAGCGCACCCGTATTGTATTATTCACATGTGGAGCCACACCATGTTACCTGGTATTTTTGCAGAGGGTAACGCACGCACTGACCAGCTAACTAATATGACCCTGACTGCCCCGGTGCCTAAGGTGCTGGAGCAAGCACAGTTATCCCATGCCTTTTTCCATCAATCCGCCAAAGTCTTGGTGAAACAGTTCACTATATCAATCACTGACGCCAAACTGATTGTCCAAACATGCCCTGACTGTCAACAGCATGTTTCGACCCCATCTTTAATGGTAAACCCTAGAGGTCTACGGTCCTTACAGTTATGGCAGACTGATGTAACGCATATGATTTGCCCAAACTGAAGACTTCAGTCATCTTTCTTTAGTAAAAATATTACAGAACTTGGCCAAATCATTCTTTATGTTAACAGCTCCAGTTTACCAGGTACACCCATCAGATGAATGCTAAACAGCTAAGTTACAAACTACCTTACCTTAAAGACATTTTTAATGCAATATATAAGTGATTGTTTATTTTCCTTTGAAATGAAGCAAAGTACCTCTAAAAAAGGTTGAACCTACAGCAAGAAAAAGGTAATGTACACTGTCTCCCTTAATCAGCACTCTTGTACTTACGCATACAGATCATGAGACCACAGTTATAATTGGCATATATGCATCAGGCCAGGCCAAACCTTATATTCAACAAAAATTCTGTATGTCCATACTTCCATCTGGTCTGATCAGAGAGCAGAATTCTGTGACAGAATCACTGAATGATAGAACTGGTTTGGGTTGGAAGGGACCTTAAAGATCATCTAGTTCCAACCCACCTGCCATGGGCAAGGAGGCCACCTACTAGATCAGGTTGCCCAAATCATTTGGGCAATATCAGTATCTAAGCATTTGGGCTATATCTGTAGACAGCTTTTTTTCCTAAAGCTATTGGTTTTAAATGAATTAAAGTGGTCAAAATTGAATCACTAATGAATCACTTTTATTTTATACTTCCTATTGTCTTAGAGTAGGCTTGCAATATTCCATGATAGAGTGAAACCACAGAGACTAGCTTTTACATCTGTAGTATTGCATCAAACTAATTATGATCTTGTGAGTGCTGTGTTGTACTAGTACTCACAGAATACATTTCCATTAACTTCATAATCTCGGGGTATATTTAAAGGGGGTATAAATAAGCAGGGCTCAGAAAAGGGAGTAGTTATGTGATTTATCCTGCAAATGGCTTTTAGCTTCACTTTCCTCTATTTAAATATCCTGTGTCAGATTTCCCTGCCTTCAGCTGGAAATAGTAGTGCTGTTGTCGTAGCAGTGATCTAAGAATAGAGAGGATACAGAGCATGGAGAAAGAAGTAAATAAGATTAGCTGATGTAGCTGGGAAAGAAATACAAGCTTCTAGGAGCAGTCTCCTCACCAAATTGTTGCACCAATAGAGCTGTGATTAGGGACCGACTGAACGCTTGTTCCCCTTTCCCAGCTACTCCAACTTGTCTTACAGAAAATATTATTTCTTTGTATGAACTGTGTGTGTCTTAAATTACAGTTAGGAGATTTATTTTTCTTTAATTAATTGAGGAATTCTGTCTTGACTTCTTTATTCGGAACCTGAGCGAAAAATTTAGGATTTCTAAGATCTCTTGGAGAGAGGTCTAACTTGTATTCTCCTTGTGCTTCATTTTCAGAGCACTGTCTTTAGTAAATGACTTGGAAAGTGTTCAGATTCCAAGATGAAGCATATGTCAAGGGTAATTGTTAAAAATCTTCTTACATATTTTCATTTTTTTAATCCTGTCAGTCTTCCCCATACTTTTCCACGTTAGGAGCTCCTTTATCAAACACTCAAAGAAGTAAGAGATTGAAAGGTAATGAGATGTTAACATGTTTATAAGATATTAACTTTAGTATTTGTATCTCAAATGGATGTCTGCATAGGTCTTGGAAGAAATGAAAAAAATGCTGCTATGCAAACTAATTAATTATTTTGTCATAATATTTCCAGAATTTGGTCGCTTGAAATATGTTCACGTATCGGTAGACACTTTCTCTCATGCTATTTGGGCGACAGCTGCGGTGGGTGAAACTAGTCGCCATGTCCAGGCTCACTTCCGTGTCGCTTTCGCAGCGCTAGGCATCCCAAAGGAAATAAAAACCGACAATGGCCCCGCCTATGGTAGTCACTCCCTTCAAACCTTTTTTCAAACTTGGGGTATCTGACACATCACAGGAATTCCTCATTCCCCCACGGGTCAAGCCAATGTAGAGCGCACACATCACACCTTGAAAGCACTGCTAAATAAACAAAAACGGGTAGACACCCAGGAAACACCACAGAACAGGTTGAGAAAGGCACTTTACGTAATGAATCACCTATCATTACCCTTTCCTCACAAAGAGGTACCGCCCATAGTAAAACATTACAAAAATATGAATTCCATGCTGTCACGGGTGCCACAGTCAGAGCAGGCCTTAGTGATGGTAAAAAATTTAAATACAGGTCTTTGGGAGGGACCCCAGCCTCTAATAACTTAGGGTCGAGGGTATGCTTGTGTCTCCACAGGTCACGGACCAAGATGGGTACCAGCAAGGGGGGTAAGGCCATGGCTGGTCTCCTCCTCACAATCGCCGCTGTCATCGGTTATTGCCAGCCCTGGGTCTCCATCCAACCACGCCGCAACATCTGGGTCACCCTCGCCAACATGACAGGACAAGAAGCGATGTGCCTGTCCCTGGTTAGTGCTAAAGACCTGTTTACGACATGTCTGGTGGGGAACCCAGCAGATAACAAAGACTGGACTGTCTACTTGCCACAAGCGCCCCTAGAGCCACAGGAATTAGATATCCTGGGATGTGTAACAGCAACAGCATGTGTAAGGTTCAATTGCTCGGGCAAAAACCAAATCATGAAACAAATGGTCAACGCCACACTTGCTCCTTATTGCAATGCATCTCTTTGGTGTAATTATACAAAATTATAATAGCATCATTCCTTGTGCCAGGAGCCGCTCTGCTCGGCTGTGGGATCGACTATGGAACGGACGCCCCTAGGTGCACCCTGAGCATTTCCCTCGGAGGGGTCTCCACTCTCAGCCGCTCACCACAGGAGTAGACAAGGACCTCCTGAAGCCGCGGGCAAATTATTTTAAGTGATATTTTCTTGTGGTATGAATGAGAAGTGCAAGAGGCCTCTTTGCGTGATTGTGTGATTGTGCTGTGCGAGTGAGACGCAGCATCGCTGCGAAGCAACATCCCTAGCGCTTAGTGGCTTGTTGACTGATGTAGATTCTAGTAGGCACGCTAATTTACAATCGTAATTCTGCTTGTGATTTTCACCCTGTTGCTTATTGTACCTGGCTTATTGCAATGTCTGCAGTGCTTGACAGAAAAATCTATAGAAAGCATTTGGTTGGTTGAAAATAAAAAAGGGGGAATTGTGGGAAAGGAATTCGCAGGTGGCTTCGTGCTGTTTCACACGTCCCTGAATTAGAGATAATGAGGAAACAAGCGGTAGAAACAAAAACTTGAGCAAGGTTGAGATAAAGTAAAATGGCTGCAGTGGTAAAGATGAGCTTTGGGCAGTGGCCAATTGCTGGCTGGCTCGAGGCGCATGTCTGAGGATCTCTCACCAATTGTATGACAGATTTGGGTGCGTGGACAGCGCATGGGGCTACTGGGAAATTATATGTAGTGGTGAAAAATGGCAATAAACGTCTCCTGTTCAAGAGCCATCAGGAGTCCATGTCTTTCATCCCTTCAATAGGACCCGTGGGAATGGAGTCCAGCTGCGACAGGGGAGGTTCAGGCTGGATACCAGGAAGAGGTTCTTCACTGAGAGGGTTGTCGCGCACTGGAATAGGCTCCCCAGTGAAGTAGTCACTGCACCAACCCTGTCTGAATTTAAGAAGCGTTTGGACTGTGCACTTAGTCATATGGTCTGAATTTTTGGGTAGACCTGTGTGGTGCCAGGATTTGGACTCGATGGGTCCCTTCCAACTCGGGATATTCTATGATTCTATTTCTCCAAGTTAGGGTTGGGGCACCAGACACTTAAAGAGGACACAGTTTGTTAATTGTGCCTTCCAGCTGTATCTAAAATCACAGGAATTGTTATTAATTTGCTTGTATTAGCACAGCAGTGAACTGCTAGTTCTTTGAAAAGTTCTGCAGACATCAGAATCGGCTATCAGCCACTTTAATAGGCTAATGGAAGCTGACTGTGTTTCCTCCTAGAGCAAGCAATAACAAGAGTAACATTTTTGCTCTTAGTAGCTTATGCACACAGCAGAAATGAAATAGCTGGGTACATCAATTTGCCTGCATACTTTTTAACACACAGTAATGATATCTTTTGTTGGAAAAACAAAAAACAACAACAAAAAAACCACCCAAGCCAAAGCTGTTTGCATTTGTTTCAGCTGAATAAACTCTAAAAGTATTACAATATTCCCAACTAAAACATCAAAAGGAAATCAAAATCAAAAACAAATGAACAAAAAGAGTTTGCAAGATAATAACAGTAACTACAACATGACCAGTTACAGCAGGAGTTAAAAAAGCCTAAGGCATAAAAAACATATGCTTAATCCCTTGTATTTGTAGTACAGTGTGACTTTTTGATGCATTATCACAATGTTGCCAAGTATATTGGAAATTGGCTGTATTATAAAATGTGGTCCTTCAGAAAACAAACCCTGATAGGCACCTTTAGCCTATTAAGGCATGCAATAGCATTCATAATTTGCCAGTGACTTGGCTTGAATTAAATCTGCATCAGCAGCTGTGTTTCCTCTGAGGTCCTAGGTAAGGGTCAAGCTTTTATCTTTGCTTTTTGACTTTCTATTTTTTTAACTTGATTTTGCCTTTACTTTTTATTTTGTCCATTTTATTTACTTAATTTTTAAAGAAAGATAGAATTTTCAAATCACTGCATTATCCATGAACTTGGGGCATTTAAAAATAACCCAGCACTCATATCCAAGATAAAACTGTGAATGCTGGCATTTAACTTAACTGAGATCTACATAGATCTCAGTTAAGAGATCTAGTCTGCTATAAGGAGGCTTTACTCATGCATGTATTCTTAGAGACATCAGTATAATGGACCACCTTGTATAAGGGTTACTGAACCATCAGTGAAAAGATATTCATTTGGATAGTAGGAACACAGAAGTTTATTCTGATTTGTGATTTTAGGAGTCTAATATTTTCTAGATACAAATGAAACTGCAAAATTTCATGCAGAAAATAATGGAAGTCTAATTAAATTCTTGACATTAATGTAACCAGGGACAAAGCCCAAGCTTATCTAAAACTGAGTTTCACTGAGTACAGGGAAAAGCCAGTTTTCACCAAATGGAGATCTAAACTATGCCAAGAAATAGTCATGTCGCTTCACAGGAATAGCTCCTGTGTTTCGGACCCACCTGCAAAGAAACCTGTAATAAATGAGAATCTGGTTCTGAACATTCAACCCTAAATAAGCACAGCCATCTTATCTACTCTTTCATTTTATACTTAGGTAAGGAATACAAATCTCAGCTGGGTGTTCCTTGCATCAAAACAACAATGTGAAACAGGAATCCCTAAACTGTCTTTTATTTGTGATTAGGTTCAGAGAATTTAATGTATAGTTCTTGCTATGATAAGACTGGAAGGAAGGAAGCCAACATATTTAAAGGCAATACAGAGCACAAAGGTTAAATTCTGCCTGAGTGGAGTAAAAGAGAAAACTCCCAATAGCTTCAGAAAGGGTAGGATTTCATCCTGGAGTGTTACAAAAGAGTAAGAAGAGAGATGGAAAACATGCCGTGACTTATGAGACAAGGGAGAACCCCGCAGGTAACTCCAGTTCTCCTTCACATAGTGGAATATCTGTTCACTTAAGTTACTCGATTTATTTTAGAACTGGTTTTAGCTGCAGTCACAGGCCGAGAATGCTTCAGAAGACAAGGTTGCTAATGCTCAAAAACTGAGGGTAGCACGTGGGAGACATGCCTTACACATACAAAGATGAAAAGAGGTATGGTATGAACTTTTCAATGGATCAAAGTGCCCATCAAGCCAAGAGTGTGCATTTTCTACAACCTCCCCCAAGGAACTATTTGCTACTTAAGCTGCTAAGAGCTCTTAACCTCTTGTCCCACGCTCTCCTACAGTTTCCTTCATATATGAATATCTCTGACTACTGTTCTTACTTCTGGTCTACCACATTAGCAAAGAGCTGAGGAAATCTGAACTTGACATTTTTCCAAAAAGCTTTTCCTGTGAAATTTCCTCTCACTGCCTTAGCTTAACCCCCCCCCACCTTGTTAAAACTGCCAGTCATGCTGGCAGAGGTAGAGCACCTCCTGCCCATTGGACAACAACCTGCATCCTCCTGGTGATTGCATCAACACGTCTTCAGCAAGAGCCATTTCCACTGAATTTATCAAGCCTGCAAAAAAATTATGTAGCATGCATCCCATCAAACCTGCAAGACTTCAGCCACTGACACTTGAGAAATCATTAGCTCCTGTTTGTCCTCGTTTTGGCTAGGATAGAGTTAATTTTCCTCCTAGTAGCTGAGAGGGTGCTGTGTTTGGGATTTAGGATGAGAATAATGTTGATATCACCCTGATGTTTTAATTGTTGCAGAGCAGTGCTTACACCAAGCCAAGGACTTTTCAGCTTCTCGCTCTGTCCTGCTAGCGAGCAGGCTAGGGATGCAGCAGGAGCTGGGAGGGGATAGACACAGGACAGCTGACCCAAACTGGCCAAAGGGGTATTCCATACCATCTGACGTCATGCTGAACAATATATAGGGGTGGCTAGCCGGGGTGGGGGGGCCGGCTGCTCGGGGATAGGCTGGGCATCGGTCAGCGGGTGGTGAGCAATTGCATTGTGCATCACTTGTTTTGTACACATTATTATTAGTAGTAGTACTATTATCATTATTATTTTTTTTTCCTTTCTTTTCTGTCCTAATAAACTGTCTCTATTTCAACCTACAGGCTTTCATTTCTTTCTAATTCTCTCTCCCATCCCGGAGAGGGAGGGGGGAGGATGAGCGAACGGCTGTGTGGTGCTTAGCTGCCGGCCGGGTTAAACCACAACACTGTTCTATACTGAAAGTCAAATGATGCTGGATGGTTAATAAGCTATCTCTTTAAACATGTTGAAGATATTTAAACAGCAGTTAATGGAGTGCCAGCCCTGTTGACAGTCAGATGGTGAGCTCTGTGGCTTAATATCACCTTACCATTGGCTCTGAAATGTGTATTACTTTGTCAGCGAAGAAACCATATTATATTTACTTGTTAAACATAGAAAATCATTACTCCCATTAATATTGGTTTGCATACTGACTTTCAACATGGAAATGTAACCTTAGTAATTGTCAAATTTATTGTAACATTCTGATATAGAATGCAGAAAAATAACAATTATCAAAATCATATTCTGTTGACAAAATCTGTTTTACTGCCGAAACGTGTTAGCATCATCTTTAAATTCCTCATATTAAGTTGTTCCCTCAGTAGCTTTGGTGTCCAATATTGTAATAACATTCATGAGTATTTCTGCCATTCTTTCATTATTCTAAAAGAAATACTGTTTTTAACGCATATCAGTTAAAGTCATGAGCTATCACTTAAGTTTATGGAAACAAAGGTAGCTCTTGAGCTTTTTTAAGAGGCTTAGTGTTTGCCTGTACTATCATCCTTCCAGGTCAGCTGTTTCCCAATTCAATCACAGTGTTTTATTATTCATTATTACTTTCTCAGATTCTCATACACATATTCTTACCTCAGAGTTCTTTCAACTCAACTCCTTCAGTAAGAACAGCACTTAATCCTTGTGTCATTTTCTCTTTTTTTTGTTGTTATTGAATTTGTACCAAATGTATTCACTCCTCCTAGATTATGTCTCTGCAAATGCTCACAATTGAAAGCCCATTATTGAAGTCAGCAATATTATCAGCCCAAACTGCGTCTTTTCATATTTATATCCCTTCAAGACTCAGCCTGCAAAACAAACCAGAGACCAACCATGGCATTAGCTTATTTTATTTTTGACCCACAAAGTTCCACTGTTGTAAGAAAAATATCTGTATGATCCATTGCTGCACAAGGACTTGTACCTAGTGAATTGCAGATGCACTGAAGCTGAATTAATGGAAAACAATACTGATAATTGTGAGACAAAGGAAATAATACACAGTGTAAAAAACTCTTCTAGACAATAATTTCTTACTGACATCAGAAGAGGTAGGTAAAGACTAGGATTACAGTACTTTTGTAAATAATTACTCTAAATAAATGAAAGACTCAGGGTAAATGGTTAACAAGTATAAACAATAGGCTGGCTGTACTTCTCTAGTACATTCTAGCACAGAAATGTATAATTATCCTCAGAATGTCTTGGGGAAAAAAGAAAAAGTGCTTGGATTAATGGAAAAATGTTAGCTCCTTAAAAGTAAACAACTTCTGGGTTTAATTTTGGAGAGTGAGATATCATCCTTGATTTCAGATGGATTCTTTCCTGCCTGTTGTTTTGAGCTTATGCCTACTTGAATTATCTTTCAGGAGTCCTAAAACACAGCAAATTTATTTGGGCTTCTTACAGCAATAAATTTTATAATTTGCAGAAAAATCAACCATGGAACTAGAATGAGGAAATTATACAAGGAAAGTATCAGAAACACAGAGTGTTTGCGTATCAATTCCCCTGAATTAAGGGGAATTTTATTACTGATCGCAATGAAATCACCCTGTCATTAGAGAGCTACTTTGAAGTTATTCATTCAAGAAAAGTATTTCACAACTATGATACACAGTAAATCTGAAAAGTCACACCCTGGTCCTGAATATCAGTAAAAATTTTAAGCAATTAATAAAGTAAATATTGTAAATCTTTTGAGCTTTGATATTTCTCTTCTTAAAATATAAACAGAAACTGATTAAGGGCAAATAGCATGAGTGTTTATGACATTTAAAGTATGTTTGCTGACTTAGGTTACCTGCCAGTCTAGTTGGCAGCTTGCAATTTCCCATGCTGTTGGTGCAATCCTCAGGCAGGTTGCTCTGGGGGCTTCTAAAAATAGCCTAAGACTTTGTGAGCTTGACATTGGTCCCAGTACCCCTGCACCTGCTGCTGGTCATGTTTTCCAATGGCACAGCTGTCCTTCACAGTTTCAGACACAGCTTCCTGGTCTGATGGAGTGGTAGATGCCATTCCCTGGATGGGTTGGTAGGTTTGGTTCTTCTGGCTTTGACTTGTATCAGATCTTTTTATCTGAGTCCTGGATGTTTTGTAGTGGGTAAGAAAAGGAAAAGAAAATAATTAATAAGTAATTTAGAATTACAGTGTTTTTTTAATATTTTTTTTTCTGGATAAATGTTCATTTTTCAGCATATGTCTTGTAAAAAATCTGGTGTTTCCTTGCAAATTCTTATTAATATGCACATTTGTGAACATAATACTTCACTCTATTCTCAGGCGCCCGCAATGTGGTGAAGAGCATGCATGTATTCACACAAAAGAGTCTGAGAGTCACTGATGCACAGGAAGCTCAGACCCTCAATCCCTGACCAGCCGGGGGGAGGAGGAAACCATGAAGCACTGAGAATAACACAGGAACCGGGAGAGTTTTTTCTACCCCTCAGTAAATCCAGGTTTGTAAAAGTCTGTGAAAGTGAGAACAGCAAGTCAGGAAGTAGTCCTAAATAATGAAAGGAGTGAAGGGGAAGGAAACAGTTTTACTCTTCTCATGTGGTCAGGTCAGGCTGACAAATGAGAGGGAGCTGCTCTGTCACCAAAAACGCGATGGGGCAGGAAAGTACATAGGAAAATCAGCACTTCTTAGTGGGGTCATCAGCAGCTTTTTCAGAACTGGTTGAAATGGGGCACTCAGTAAGAAAATGAAAATGGGTGGTTTTAAAACCTTAACATTTTACCATTAAAAGTACAATTTCAGAGAAGGTTATCCCTGTTGCCTTGATCTGCATGTGTGTACAGCACAAGGCTTAGCAGCTTGGCTAAGCACTGGCTAAGCACTAAGCTAAGTTTGGCTTAGCACTGTGCTACAGAAATATGGGCAGACTGCTATTGGCCCATTCAACTCGAATCCAGCTAGCTGAAGTGTATCTAGTCTACACAGGGAACATTATAAATATGACTTTGTTCCTTGCTGGCATGAAAATACCAGCTCTTCTCCACCTTAAGGCGTGAAGGAGGTCACTACAGTTGAATTTTATAGTGAGGGTAAAATGCTTGCATATTCTAGTCAAGGTTCTGTGTGATTAGCCTTTGTAAAAGGAAAACTAAAAGTGCTTCCAAAATTCATAAAGGACACCAACCATCAAATTCAGTAACTGCAAAATGGGGCAGGGTTGGCTCCTTTTACAGGACTGGGCCACATAAGCCACATAACATACCTGAGGTAGAGGAATAACTGGCAGAAGTAATAAAATGCTAGGTTATCTTTTTGGATATACCTGAATGAAAATAAGACATTTGTTTTCTGACAGTAGATTATGAGACTCAGGAAGTGGAACTGACCTTCAAGACTCAAACATGCAAATCAACATTTTCTGGAGGACACACATGATTCTGCTGGTTTTTTTTCCAAAGCTGATCAGTTTTAGTCTCATTTTCTCAAGGTGTTTTGTCCCTGCTGTACATCTCAGGTAGCTAATCTGAGAAATAGCAGTGCATCGGTTTTCATCCCACCTCTGTATCTTTGTACAAGTTGTTCCAGTTCCCCCTCAGCTGCTTGCTCTGTCATCAGATACATCACCCACCAAATTTCTTTTCCCAAATGTCCTAGTTCCCTTTCTCCAAATATAAGTGATCCACTACAGAAACAACCCTCATGACATTTCACTCCAATGGTGTGCTGTCGAGCTGTGCTGTCTGTACCCACTTTGGAACAGGTGTGAGTCTAGATCTCTATATCTACCAGCACAGATGCCAAGCTGAAACCACTGACCTAATTAGTAAATTCACCAGGCTGTGGCTGCAAAATGAGGAATAAACTCTTCTTTCACCAAGGAGATTTATATGAGGCAGCATGAAGAAACTCACATTATGGATGGCTGTGAAAAGTCTAAACTGTGGGATAAAGAGCTGTGATGCAGAGGGCTGCTGAGCCCAGTCTTCCAGAAAGATAGTCAACCACACAGATGTAAATCACCGAAGGATGCTCAGTTTGCAGGATGCTTAGCATCCTGACACTCTCCACTGAATTTAATAAATACCACCCTCTACATATTTCTCAAAGAACAAAATAAGATCTGAATAGCAGAGCCCATTACCACTCCATATGGTGAAGCAAGGCAAGATGGACGGGATCCAGAACATGGAGCAGCCACTTTGCTTTGTTCTTCCAATAGCTGCAACAAAGAAAGAGTGAGGGGAAAAAAAACTGTGGAAAAGAGAAAGACAATTTGTCAGAAGGTAGACAAAATAATTGTTATTCAAGCCTGGGTTATTACCTGGCTTTCCATATTGAAGGCTTGGTTTTATTACAACATCCAATTCTCAGCTAAATAAAGCTAACTCTGCTGCCTGGCCAAAGCAAGTCAGGGCAATAGACCAATTTCTCTCTCTCTGCTAAGACAAGTCTTTCGATGGCAGGTATCAAGAATGTCATGTCTGTTAACATGCAAGGTCTAACATGCAACATTTTCACAAATTAGATTCCTATAAACAATGAAATTTGCGCTTTTTGTTTCAGATCCCCATGATGTTGAAGCAACGGACAACCAGGCCATAATGGAGGCTTTGTCATCTTATTTCAATGTGTGAAGAAAGAAGTCATTTTCTATCACCATTAAAGTTAATTAACTTTTTGTAAGGTGATGTCCGAACATTCTTAAGACTTTATATATACTATTATTCCTATGTTACAGATGATTGAAGATATACCAGTCACATGTGTCTCTCAAGTCATGACAAAAGCTCTACAGAAAATGCATCCAACACAGTTCAGCATCATGAGTGTACCAATTTAACTGGACAACGGGATCTAAATTAATGTCCCTAATCTCCTTACTAAGCTCCCCCAGCATCCTCTGAGGTACTCACTGTGTGATCCAGGCTCAAGCAACCCCATGGTGTAGCATGCTGTGATTCACTGAGACTTTCATGCTCCCATTAAGTCCTACCTGTTGAACTTGGCTTTAAAGAGGGTGTTGTGGTTTAGCCCGGCTGGCAGCTAAACACCACACAGCCATTCGCTCACCCTCCCCCCTCCCTCTCTGGGATGGGGGAGAGAAACGGGAAAGTGAAGCCTGTGAGTTGAGATAAAGACAGTTTATTAAGACAGGAAAATAATAATTGTCATAAATTACTCTCAGTCGGAAGAATTTGAATTAAGTCAATCAATTTATTGAGTAAGCGATCAGCAAGCAAAACAGCGCTGGGCGGCCGGGGGAACTCGTGCTCCTCCAAGCGGCGCGCAACTACCCCCCCCTGCAGTCCCTTTTTATCATTCAGTTCTTCCGGATTCCGCTGCGTCAGTTGTTGCTAGGGGGTCGTCTTGTTTCGGTCCTTCCGAGTTCCGCTACGTCAGTTGTTGCTAGGGGGTCATCCTGTCCCATTCACCTTCGTCCCTCTGGTGGTCATACGGGTGAAGACAGTCATTCTCCCCCCCTTTCCTTATACGGTGTATTAGTCCTTGAGACAGGGGAATACATTACCAATTTAGTAACCTATTTACACAACGGTCTCTTCACCAGGGACCTAAGATATCCTGTCCCTTGGGAAACTTCACCAAGAACCTGAGATATCCTGTCCCTTGGGAAACTTCTCTAAGAAACAGCTGCGAGGAAAAAACCACTGTGAAAAAGTGAGAAAGCGAGGAAAGAAACCACTGTGAGAAAGTGAGAAAGCCACTATTTGAAAAATTCCCTTCATTCCTTCGATATAACAAATTAATGAACAAACACTCTTGCCATCTATCACAATAATAACAATAATAATAATAATAATGATAATAGTATTACTAATACTAATGTGTATGAAACAAGTGATGCACAATGCAAGTGCTCATCACCCGTTGACCGATGCCCAGCCTATCCCCGAGCAGCCGGCCCCCCCACCCTGGCTAGCCACCCCTATATATTGTTCAGCATGACGTCAGATGGTATGGAATACCCCTTTGGCCAGTTTGGGTCAGCTGTCCTGGGTCTGTCCCCTCCCAGCTCCTGCTGCACCCCTAGCCTTTCCGCTGGCAGGACAGAGCGAGAAGCTGAAAAGTCCTTGGCTTGGTGTAAGCACTGCTCTGCAACAATTAAAACATCAGCATGTTATCAGCGCTCTTCTCATCCTAATCCAAAACATAGCACCCTACCAGCTACTAGGAGGAAAATTAACTCTGTCCTAACTGAAACCAGGACAGAGGGGTAAAGAAAAAACAAATAAGCCATGAGTAACATTCCCAGTGCTCCAGGAAATGCTGCCCCTTTAATGATCCAGCAGCTGGAACAAATGATTGCTCACTCATAACATATATACTGCAGTTGTCATAGAAACCCACTTAGCAACAAAGAATCCTTGACCTTTTCCCCATCTGTTTTGAATCTTCATAAAGGTACATTAATTTCTAAATATTGATTTTTCCTTTTTTTTTTTTTTTCCCCAAGAGGGAAATGCCACTTTTTCCGTGGCTTCCAGACACCAGCAGAATCCTTCCAGTCCTTCTTCTGATGCACTGGAGTGGTCCAGCCTCTCCTTACCCCTGCTCAGAGTTCTGATGGGAAGCAGCGAATTAATTCCTTGCTTTGCTTTACTTGTGTGCGAGGCTTTTGCTTTACCTGGTGACCCATCTGTATCTCAGCCCGTGACTTCTCACACTTTTACCTTTCTGATTCTCTGCCCCATCCCACTTGGGGAGAGTAAGCAAGTGGCTGGGTGGTGCTTGGCTGCCTGCTGGGTTGAACCACAACATGCCATGGGTTTTGAAGGCACAGAGGTTTTGGATAAAACTTGGCCCATCTAATCAGAGTAGATGCCTGGGTTGTTTGTTTGCCTGTCTCCTGGGTCTAGTTGCCTGCACAGTACAGCTTAGGAACCACTGGTGGAAGAATCTTCATCCTGAAGCTGTGCAAACTCAGTACAAAGCTGGTAACTAACATTGGCAATGTTGTATTACAAGCTACAGGGTTACAGGCACTTGTGATAGTCCTCATGCTCTCAGAGCTCTGGCAAGTATCACATTTACACCAGAAAACCTTCCTTAGATAAAACTGCTAGAAACTTTTATCTTCCTTCATTTCCTTCTTCCTTCCTACTCCTAGGACATCATCTGTTCCCTGTTGCCAGTTCAGAATTTGAACTGGCAAACTCCACAGTGCTACAGGCTCCTGACATACCCACCTCTCCTGCTGTGTTTTCTAGTATCTGAAAAGGTTTCTGAGATTTTGTTAAAAATCGCAACTGTGCTGGAGTGTGCTGTAAGTTATGTCCATGTGTGTGAGTAAGGTACATAACGGAGGGGGTTCAGTCAATTACTCCAGACTACCTTTCTACTACAGAATTACCTGAAGTTACCTGTTCCCTTCCTTTGCTCCTATAGTCTATATTTGTAGGCTTTCATAAACTACATATGTGACATTGTCCTAATAAGTGCAATTTACTTTTTCTGTCTGGAAAACAAGCAGATCAGGGGAACAAACTGCTTGGCTGTGTACAGAAGTGATGGATTTTCAGAGCTCCTGATTGTTGATTTTTATAGGAGCACGGTTCTGTTCAGCATTTTTAAAATGTTTTTGTAAATGGACACTTCAGGACTGTAACTTAGATTCACATTTAAAATTAATCATAGCTCTGTATATATCAGTATATCAGTACCTAGATATTTACCTAGGACAGCTCCTTTTGAACAACTCAGAGCTCACAATCAGAATCTCGAAAACTTCAAAACTGCTTGTTTGGAGTAGAACTAACTTCATGTTTGTTCTCTTTAGTACTACAAGTTGGAGTCCTGTGAAATAGATAATTTCTCAAAGAGTACCAAAAGAGATTATACAGAAGGCATTTTGCAAACTTGCACCCTTGGTAAAGAGTTATTTGTTTTTATTAGAAATGTTAATAAAAGCAAGAACAAAAATAATATTTTTTCATCTAGGAGTCTCATAGATATTTTTCAATTTTCAGAAAAATTGCAATGAGAAAAACATTTCATCCAGACCTTGAAATATTTGTATCAGGAAATCCAGTTTTTCTGGTATGTCATTATACTCATGTTCAGGCTTGGTCATAGAAATCATAGAAACACAAGGTTGGAAAGGACCTACAAGATCATCTAGTCCAACTGTCCTCCTATCACCAATACTACCCCCTAAGCTACTAAATCATATCTCGTAGCACCTCATCCAGGCGCTTCTTGAACACCGCGCGGGATGGTGACTCTACCACCTCCTTGGGCAGGCCGTTCCACTGCCTGACCATTCTTTGAGAGAAAACGTTTTTCCTGATATCTAATCTAAATCTCCCCAGGCGCAACTTGTGGCCATTTCCTCGAGTCCTATCATTAGTTATCTGGGAGAAGAGGCCGAACCCCTCCTCATCACAACCTCCCTTCAGGAAGTTGTAGAGTGCAATGAGGTCTCCCCTGAGCCTCCTCTTCTCCAGACTAAACAACCCCAGCTCCCTCAGCCGCTCCTCATAAGACTTGTGTTCCAGACCCCTCACCACTTTTGTTGCCCTTCTCTGGACACGCTCCAGCACCTCGATGTCTTTCTTGTAGTGAGGGGCCCAAAACTGAACACAGTACTCAAGGTGCGGCCTCACCAAAGCTGAGTACAGGGGGATGATCACCTCTCTGCTCCTGCTGGCTACACTATTTCTAATACAGGCCACGATGCAATAGGCCTTCTTGGCCACCTGAGCACACTGCCAGCTCACGTTCAGCTGAGCATTGATCAACACTCCCAGGTCCCTTTCCTCTTCACAGTCTCCTAGCCACTCTGCCCCAAGCCTATAGCGCTGCATGGGGTTATTGTGGCCAGAGTGCAGGACCCGGCACTTGGCCTTGTTAAACCTCATCCCATTTGTCTCAGCCCAGCAGTCCAGCCTATCCAGATCCCTCTGAAGGGCCACCCTACCCTCAGGCAGATCGACACTACCTCCCAACGTGGTATCGTCTACAGACTTACTGGGGGTACACTTAGTCCCCTCATCTAGGTCATCAATAAAGATATTAAACAAGATAGGCCCCAGTACCGACCCCTGGGGGACACCACTTGCAATTTATTACAGCAACAGGTACACAGGTTCTTTGGATTGCCGGCGATAATTTTCTGTCTGCAAAAGCAAGCCATCATGCATGAAATACACAGGTACGCAGCCTGGCTATTAACGCGCTAAAAGGCACAAAGACTCTAGAGATTTTTGAGTTTCTGAAGAGACACCTAGTATAACCAAGTGCTCAAATCTCACCCAAAGGCATCCCAATTGGTGGGGGAAGAGAGGCTCAGCCCGTCGACTGATCCCAGAAGTCAGGAGGTCCTCGTGGTGGTCTATTCCCTTGTGATGGTATCTCCCCTGACAATGGTATCTTCCCTAACATCCCCTTTCTCTCAAGCCACACTGCTAGCCCATATTCAGCCGACTATCAACCAATACTCCCAGGTCCTTCTCTGCCAGGCAGCTTTCTAAACACTCATCTCCCAGCCTGTAGCTCTGCTTGGGGTTGTTGTGCCCCAAGTGCAGGACCCGGCACTTGGCCTTGTTGAACTTCATACAGTTGGCCTCAGTCCATTAGTCTTTGGGCACATAGGGACGGTCTGCTCCTGAGCCTTTAAGATTTCCTTCTTGAGGAGCGCCCAGCCTTCCTGGACTCCTCCGCCCTTCAGAACTGCCTCCCAAGGGACTAAGGTCCAGTTTGCATTTAGAAGAATACAAACACTGTAAGAAAGCAGTGATGGGTGATCACTGCGTTGGATGAAACTTTGCCTTTGAGTTATCCTATTGGATTATTTAAGTATTAAAATTAAACAACGAAATGTCAAGTTGCATGGGAGCCAATCTTCTAAACCACCTTCAGCCCACAGTGAAATTTCTGCACACCATTTTAGACATGCCAGAAAAAAACTTAGAAGGCCGCAGGGTAATGGAGAAAGCTCTGGCTCTGTTTGGAAAGGGAGAGCTCAGCTGGCTTTAGGAGGGAAGCACCATATTGCTGCATTCAATTATGTGTGCACTAACAGGGAGAACTCAAGCAATTGTGCTCTCTGGGGACCGGGCATGACAGACAGCAGCTGCTGACACCTCCTGGCCTCTGAAATGCCACATCCTTATTATTGCCAGGACCAATGGGGGACAAGGAATAGCTATATGCTTGCAAAGCTATATGCTTTTCTGGTACAAAAAAGACAGGGATCTCCTGGAAAGAGTCCAGCGGAGGGCCACAAAGATGATACAGGGCCTGGAGCATCTCCCCTATGAGGAAAGGCTGAGAGACCTGGGTCTGTTCAGCCTTGAGAAAAGAAGACTGAGAGGGGATCTTATTAATGTTTACAAATATCTTAACTGTGGGAGACAGAGGGATTTGGCCAACCTCTTTTCAGTGGTCTGTGGGGATAGGACAAGGGGCAATGGCCACAAAATGGATCACAGGAAGTTCTGCACCAACATGCGAAAGAACTTCTTCACACTGAGGGTGACAGAGCACTGGAACAGGCTGCCCAGGGAGGTTGTGGAGTCTCCTTCTCTGGAGACGTTCAAGGCCCGTCTGGATGCCTACCTGTGCAACCTGCTCTAGGGAACCTGCTTTGGCAAGGGGGTTGGACCCGATGATCTCTGGAGGTCCCTTCCAACCCCTACAATTCTGTGAAAGCAGAGACATTTCCCGAAGGCTGGGAAAGGAGTAGCTCTAGGGTCTCCCTTTCCTCTGATAATTCTGCTTGACAGACATTCCCTGTCATATAGGGAGCCTTCCCTGCTCATTTCACAGCTTTCTGGGGCTCTAAGCAATGCACAGGAATTGATTCAGGTGCATTTAAAAGGTAGCAAGGTGTATCTTCCATTCCTCTGCAAGTAACCTTAATTATGTTCCTCACGTCTCTGAGTTAAGTTCTTCTCTAATTCCATTTTTTATCCCTTCAACTGTCATTATTCCTTCATTTGAAAGAGTTCTGGATTTATTTTTTTTTATTGTTTATTGTGTTAATTTGGACAATGTCATCACACAAAATCTACACTGGCCCAGCTGAAAGGGCAGCCTAGTATCAGACACAGGCAAGAACGACCCTTTGGAAAGAAAAATGGGAAGAAAAGGCCTTCCTAGACTGGATTTCTGCTGATGGCATGTGGAACTTACTATGAGTAAGATTTGAAATAGGCATCCCGAGCCACAGCACAGGTGAGCTTTCCACATCCTTTAGGAAGAAATAAAATTAAAGGAGAGCTTTTTCTTTGGTCCCTGTGCTAAGCCATTAAATCATTCCCCCTAGAAGCAGCGCGTCATTTTTCATGTCTCTCTGACCAGGTGACCTGTAGACAGTACTTTCCTTTTGACAGGAGTGGTCTCTTTTACATACTTAGAGGCAATGACACATGACTTACAGTGGAATCCCAGAATCAGCTCTATAGACCTTCAGGGGGAAACTCTTCCTTCCAGAGCAGACTCACGTACAGTCATTTTATGCTGGATTTTTTCTGTAGCTAATATTATTTCCATATACTATAGTTAATCTGCAGAACAACACAGCTCCACCAGTTGAAAAAACTGCTCTGAAAACTAAATTGAACTAAATGTATATGTAGAAATACATCTACTGATTTTACTGCTTTGGGAAAAGGGAGAAAACCCTAATGCACACAATCCCATTTGTCAGCGTAGCCAGGGTCTGCTTTCATAGCAAGTCACTACATGGAAGAAGGGAATAATTAAAGAGAACAAAATCAGTATATGCTTAGCGTTAGAAAAGTGTCCAATCAAAATGTCCAATAAGAAGCATTGACTCACTGGAGTATAGGCTAGACTGTCTTATGGACTAAAAGTAGTTTTTCAAAGCTCTTCGTCTTCAGGAATGCTATCTGTAACATCTTCCACTAGTCGATGTTCACGATGCCTTTTCTGCAATGCACGATAATGTGAGATCACGCACAATTAATAATTATCAGCCAATAGGCTATGAGTAATGGCTATGGAAACAGGTTCTGATTTTCCTCTTTTCTCTCTTCATTTTTCAGCAGAGTATTTGAATAGTCAGGGACAGGAGGGATTATACCTTAAAGCCAATTAATATCAATCAGTCACCAAAACTAGCTGTTTTGGGAGCTCTAATAAATGAGGAGTCCAACAGCTTGATGGATTGTGGCACACTGCATGGTTCTGGCCATCTCCTTGCTCTAGACCCTGGAGTAATGCTGGAGTAAATGCTCTGGAAAAGGACTTCAGTCCCCGATTTGCAGCCTGGCACCCAGAAAGGGCCCTGACTTTGGCCCTCCTTTTTCTGGAAAAGTTTTATAAGCAGCAGGCAACTGGTGTGATATGGCTGGATTGATCCCATGTGATGTCTTAGTTTCCTGAAGGGCATTGCACTTCCTCAGAGCAAAGCCGTCTCACTGAGCCTGCCATGAACTGAGATCATCTGCTCTCCGATTCCTAATTTAAGTTTCAGTCTTCTTTAAACCTAGGAAAACAGGCAGAATATTGTGCTTATCCTGAGGCACAAACTTTAGGGTCAAAGAGAGCAATTGAGAGATGTGTCAAAGTCCTGCATGGCTCAGTGGGTGGTGTCAGCACCAAGGACATTCAAATTTTCCTTAAAAGCCATTTCAAACACTTAGGTTCCTCTTTTTTTTTTTTTTCTTTTCTTTCAGGATCTCACTATTTAAATGTTTTTTCTGCATCCAGCACTGTTCCCTCATGTTTCTTTTGTGTCCAATGCTTTAAGCATTCTGTCATCACACACAATGGAAGAATATTATCAAAGCAATCAAACTACAGATGAAGGGATTTAGCCACTTACAGCTGCCTTCAGCTCTCCAGATGAAGCTCATGACCGCTGCAGAAAGCAGCAGGCTCAGTTGCCAGGCACAGGAGGTCAGTAGCTACCCAGGGCAGATGTGTGTGTGTTGGGGGGAAGCTGGACTACCCTGAATGCACTCAGAGGAAGAAACAGATGCTATATTCCATGGGGTCTTTCTACTGAAACAAAACTCAGTTTTTCCAGGTAAGTTACTAACCTAGAGTTCCTCCTTTTTAACCATCTCATTCCAATAGCTTGCAATGCAGGCAACAGGAAGAAAAAAGCAGTCTAAAACCAATACAGACATATAATTGATCTGGGTTCCTAATCGCTGCTCCACAGGGACAGCAGTGCTTTAAAAACAAGATGTATTTAGTCACAGTGTCCCACTGACATCAGTTCAAAGGCAGTTTCAGCTGCTCTCATCTTCAGGAGAGAACTTTCTTGTCCAGACTTCAATTAATCCCCATGCTGTCTAATTTTTCAACATTTCCAACCTTGTACAGATTCTTTGCACAAAATGTTGTCACTTTCACTTGTTTTCTTCTCAGTTTGAATATGTAGGTCTTCAGCCAAAAGGAAGTAAAAAAAGCTTTCTTGTCCAGACTTCTCCTTCCCTGCACTATGATAAGACCATAGCTGCTTTTTGATTTGCTTTATTTACCATAACCAAAGCTAACTCCCAGGGCTCAGTCTCCTTTATTTTAGTCCATTACAGAGATTGTCAGTTTTCTGTCTTGTGCAAATTAAGTTATTCACTATTTTGCCTAAGAATTAGTGATTAACTGTTCCTTCATCATATATTCCAGATTTTCCTAAAGATTTTTTTAATGAGAAACTCTTCAATCTCCTAATAAACAGATATACTTCTATGTCTTGCAAAAACAAAAAACGGATTTCCTAAGTCCCATTTGACTCTAAGTCATTTTATTTATATTTATATAACTCAGAAGTATATCAAGTCTCTGAAAAAGCATACTACATTTTCACTTGTAATTCAATAGTTTTTTTTGGTATGGAATTTTCTGTTTTATACATTTAATTTCAATTTTAAAAGTCTTGAAACAGAGTACTGATCAAAAGAAGACATGAGAATGGAACTTTCTTGTTCAAATCTGCATCTATGCAAATAATTTGTCTCTGCTCAAGGCATATTTTCCTTTTCAAAGCTAGACATCCATTTCTCTCTTATAAGTAAGAACTTTTTAAAAGCATTTGCAATGAAAAGGCATCACAAGGTGCACATGTATTATACTTCTAAACATATGACCATCTATGCAAGGTCAGCTCCACCACTGACCAGTGACAAAAGCCAAAAGAAGAACAAGGAGAAGAGTAGTGATATGTTAATATACCTCTGTTCCAGTCTCTCAGTGTCCAGTGATTTGTAGGTTCAGGAAATTCAAGAACTGTGTATAATATTGTGTTTAAATGACCTCGATGAATGTTTCTTCTGTGCATTTATCTAATTGCTATTTAGCATCCACTAAACACTACGATAACGAGTTCCACAGTTCAATTACGCACTGTGTAAAAAGCACTTTTATTTGTTTCAAACCTTTCTCTTGCTAATTTCCTTCTGATACCATCTGTTCATTAAGAGAACAAACAATCTTTTCTGGTTCACTTTTTAATGTATTACTTAGGATTTTCACAAAATCACTTAGGATGGAAGAGGGCTCAAGACCACCTAGTCCAACCCTCCTGCTCAAGCAGATTGTCAAGAACAGTACCTCCACTGATGGAGACCTCAAAGCTTCTATGGGCAACCTGTCCCCATTTAAAATAAATAATTAAATAAATAAATAATTTTTTCTTGATGTCAGATTTATTTTCCTGTGTTTTCATTTGTGCCCATTGCCTCTTGTTCTGACACTAGGCACTACTGAGAAGAGTCTGGCTCCCTCTTATTCATTTATCCCCATCAGGTATTTATGTACATTATGTATTCCCTGAACCTTCTCTTCTCCAGACTGAACAGTCCCACCTGTCTTAGACTGTCGGAAAAATGGACAAGTCCCATGATCATTTTTGTGGCTCTTTGCTGGACTTGCTTTGCTTACATTCAGCATAGGGATGCACATGTATACAAGCAGCGGCACGAGGATGTTTTCTGTACATTCTCTATTCCTTTTCCAAAAAAAGTTTCTAAATTTTGATTGCTCTTTGACTGCTACTGAGCACAAAAAGATGTTTTCCTGAAACTACGCATTAGAACTCTGAGACGTTTTTCTTGAATGAGCATTTAACAGATGGGGCTGTATAATGCCAACTTTTCCTTATGGTATTATTATTATTATTAGAATCACTTCTAAATGCTTCCTTCTATTCTTCCCTCACTTCCCTCAGTTTTTGCTTTGCTTTTTCAAAAATTGAAAAAGGAATTGATTTTGCGTTAGCATTTTCGCCCCCTTTCAATTATTTTCCTATAGCAAAACAGAAAAGTAAAAGATAGGAGGGGAAAAAGATAAGGATAAAAAGGGTGGAAATACGTGTAAAGATGTGATATTGAAGTAATGTATCGATCCTATAAGTGATTTTCATTTCAAGATGGTTACAGCATAGCCTATTAGATTGTCTTCTACATTTACATGCTTCTTGGCATAGTGTCAGAAATGCACAGGAATATATATTACTACCATCTTGACAACGATATTTTTCTGACTGAAGTTTTAGACAAGGAATTTTTTGTCCATAGAGTGGTAAGGGGTGCAGAGATATTTGAATATATTAAGTGCTTTCTTCTCCACCATAAGGTATCGTGTACAGTACAGCAGACTGACAAAGGATTTCATTGGGTGTTTATACAGTTTTCATTAACAACAACAGTTGTTACACAGTTCTTCTCACTTTGATATAGAAAACAATCATCCCCCCCCCATATATACAGGTTGACCAAATTGAAAGTGTACAATGTGAATTATTTCTAGCAGAATGTATATGTTTTCTTCAGAGGGCTTCTATCTTCTTTGAAAGGTCCCTTCTCATTTTACAGTAGATTAACTATCAACACCCAGACATGCTGTTTACGTGTGCCTTTTCATTTGAGCTTGGACTTAAAGTTCCTTCCATAATTATTTCTATTATAGGGGTGCTCAGAGATTCCAGGCATATAATGAGAATCACTTTGCAAATGTAGTATGATCCTTGCTCAGATGAGCTTCCAAATTTAAAAGGTCATGAGAAGACACACAGATGGATGCAACAGATAAAATAACCACTCGGATCCCTGATGCCAGATATATAGGATTTCAAGGAGACTGGATAAAAAGTTCATACATATGAAATGGCAAACAGTTGTATGATATCCACAGAGCACAGGGATCAAGTCCCTTCTTTATTGTGCCAGCAGAAATTCACCATAGTGACTTCAAATTCCTTTCAAGTACAGCTTTCTTAACTTATTTAGATTAAAAACCCAAAACCAAAACCAACAAGTAGCCTCCTTCCCACCCTCAGTCACACTAGATTTTAAGGAATTAAACAAAATAGGAGGAATAATCAATAAAAGCTTCAAGACATTCCAAAACTGCAGGATCAGTACAAATTCACATTTAACTTCAGTTAATTCATGCAAATCTCTACGTCATAAAAGTTAGTATTTATGCCTCACTTAGCATCATTCCAATACCAGTATCTAAACACATTTGTTATTGTAAGCTTCACAAAACACCTGAAAACAAGAGATGAGAGCAAGCACAGCTGAAACCTTGCTACCATTGAAATTGGATGCCACATGATGATTTAGAGCACAAATCTGGGCATAACACAGAATCAACAGAATCATAGAATATCCCAAGTTGGAAGGGACCCATAAGGATCATCAAGTCCAACTCCTGGCACCGCACAGGTCTACCCAAAAGCTTAGACCACATGACTAAGTGCACAGTCCAATCGCTTCTTAAATTCAGACAGGCTTGGTGCAGTGACTACTTCCCTGGGGAGCCTGTTCCAGTGTGCGACCACCTTTTTGGTGAAGAACCTGTTCCTGATGTCCAGCCTAAACTTCCCCTGCCTCAGCTTCACACCGTTCCCACGGGTCCTGTCACTGGTGATAACAGAGAATAGGTCACCTGCCTCTCCACTCCTCCTCGGGAGGAAGTTGTAGACTGCGATGAGGTCTCCCCTCAGCCTCCTCTTCTCCAGGCTGAACAGGCCCAGTGACCTCAGCTGCTCCTCATATGTCTTCCCCTCTAGGCCCTTCACCACCTTCGTCGCCCTCCTCTGGACACTCTCCAACAGTTTAATGTCCTTTTTGTACTGTGGTGCCCAGAACTGCACACAGTACTCGAGGTGAGGCCGCACCAGCGCAGAGTAGAGCGGGACAATCACTTCCCTCGACCGACTAGCAATGCCGTGCTTGATGCATCCCAGGATACGGTTGGCCCTCCTGGCTGCCAGGGCACACTGCTGGCTCATATGCAACTTGCTATCAACCACAACCCCCAGATCTCTCTCTGCAGGACTGCTCTCCAGGGTCTCATCGCCCAGTCTGTCCGTATAGCCAGGGTTGCCCCATCCCAGGTGCAGGACCCGGCACTTGCTTTTGTTAAACTTCATGTGGTTGGTGATCGCCCAGCTCTCCAATCTGTCCAAATCTCTCTGCAAGGCCTTTCCACCCTCAGCCGAGTCCGCAACTCCTCCAAGTTTGGTGTCGTCGGCAAATTTGCTCAAAACACCTTCTAGTCCTACATCCAAATCATTTATAAAAACATTGAAGAGGACTGGCCCTAAAATGGAGTCTTGGGGGACCCCACTAGTGACCATCCGCCAGCCTGATGTGGCCCCATTTACCACAACCCTTTGAGCCCTGCCTGTCAGCCAATTGCTCACCCATCGTATGATGTTTTTGTTTAGTTGTATGCTGGACATTTTGTCCAGTAGGATCCTATGGGAAACCGTGTCAAAAGCCTTGCTGAAATCCAAAAAGATCACATCAGCTGGTTTCCCTTGATGGACTAGATGGGTGATCTTATCATAAAAGGAAATCAAATTTGTTAGGCAGGACCTGCCCCTCATGAACCCATGTTGGCTGGGACCAATGACTGCATTGTCCCCCAGGTGTGCTTCAATAACTTCAAGGATCATCTTCTCCATAGTTTTACCAGGCACTGACCTGAGACTGACAGGCCTGTAATTGCTAGGGTCTTCTTTCTTACCCTTCTTGAAAATTGGTACAACGTTTGCCAGCTTCCAGTCTACTGGGACCTCTCCAGATTCCCAAGATTGTTGAAAAATAATTGAGAGAGGTCCCGCGATGACCTCAGCCAGCTCTTTAAGCACCCTGGGATGAATCCCATCTGGACCCACGGACTTGTATGGATCCAGGTGGAGCAGCAAATCCCGCACACGTTCAGGGTCAGTTGGGAGTTTATCATTCCCACCGTCAGGGTCCTCCAGCTCAGGACACCCTGGGTCCCGAAGCCCATCATCAGTGTTGAAGACAGAGGCAAAGAAGGCGTTAAACGTCTCTGCTTTGCCTATGTCATTGTCTGCGAGGAGACCTTCCCCATCGAGTAGCAGACCTATGTTTTCTTTAGTTCTCCTCTTTCTGTTCACATATCTAAAAAATCCTTTTTTATTGTCTCCCACAGACATGGCCAGCTTCAACTCTAGTTGGGCTTTGGCCACACGAATTTTCTCCCTACAAACACGAACACCATCCCTGTATTCCTTCCTCGTCCCCTGTCCCTCCTTCCAGCAGCCGTACATTTTCTTTTTCTGCCTAAGCTCCAGAAGAAGATCCCTGGTCAGCCAGGCCGGCCTTCTGCCCCACCTGCCTGACTTCCGATATTTTGGAATTGCCTGATCTTGTGCTATTAGGAGGCAGTGCTTAAAGATGGACCAGCACTGACGGACGCCAATGCCTTCAAAAGCAGATTCCCAGGGGACCTTCCTGACTAGTTCCCTGAGCAGCCTGAAGTCTGCTTTCCCCATATCCAGGGCTGAAGTTTTGGTGGCAGTTTTCCTTCTGTCACCATAAATTTTAAACTCAACCACTTCATGGTCACTATGGCCGAGACGGCCGCCAATTGCCATGTCCCCCACAAGACCCTCTCTGTTCTCCAGCAACAGATCTAGGAGGGCACCTTTCCTAGTTGGCTCCCTTAGCACCTGCACCAAGAAGTTATCATCTAGGTGCTTTAGGAACCTCCTGGACTTGCTCGTGTCGGCCGTGTGGTGATCCCAGTTTACGTCTGGCAAGTTGAAATCCCCCATAAGGACAAGGGGAGTTGATCTCAAATAACTCTGGCAATGATTCACATGGGCTGATGTCATGCAACCTCTTACACCAAGTCCATATGTTAAATGTTATGCTATGATTTCTGATTAGTTCAGAGTTTCCTTTAACCTACTGTGGCCATATTTTCAATCCATGCCAAAACAATCTGACATCAGTAAGTCCAGGGTACTAGCCTCTGGTACTAGCTTTCAAAATTTTATTAAGTTATTGTATTCTTTGTGTTACTTTTTCTGGTTCTGGAAGGGCTCTTGGGAAGCAAGTGGTTAAATTAGCTCATTGCCTTCAAATTTAATATCAGTGCAACAGCATTTCAGAGGGGTTGGGATGGGAGGGGAAGAGAGAGAATGAATTTTATCCTCAGCCTGAACTGCAATTTAGATCTGCTTTCTTTATTAAATGGTCTTAGAAGTCTAAGGAAATAAGTCAGCTATGTTATACCATCATGAAGATCATCAGAACATTAGCTAATTGCTAATAGTATTTTTGTAAAGGTCTGGAAATTGGAATTTTAATATGCAGTAATCACACAACCACCAACTGGATAGCTTTCTCTCTGAAGCATCACCTTACTACATTAGCAGACTAGTTTTAGAAAAATAATTCAAAATCATGTCTTCTCTGACTAGATTCAAAAAGTCTGTTGCATTTGTTACTCTTAAAAAATAGAAAACAATAAATAATTAGGAATAATATTCTGTATTATTTGGAAGATAGAAGGTTTTTTTAGTGGAGGAAACAAATAAATGCCCCTCATGTGTCACTATATGATCGTACAGTGAATAGAATGACTTTTTGTCATTATTATTATTTGAAAACTTTTGTTTCATGTCTCTGCTTTGGTGCAGAATTTCTCAGAAAAGTCACTTTGTCTCTCAGTAATGCCATTTCACCCATGTTTAATGGAAATAATTTCAGTCTTTGGACTGCTGGGGATGTTAAGAGGACAAACCTTTTTAAGACTGAAAGGCATTCTTTAACTGTGGTGTAGGAGCTGGGATATATTTAAAGAAATAAAAATCTAGTCTTGCAGACTCAGGTTCGTGGCTGTGTAAAATGAAAGTTCTCATCTGTTGAGAATACATGTGGCTGGGGGGGAAGTGAAATGAGGGAAGATGATGTGATGGTAGAATTAGGGTGACAGGTATCCAGAGCGAAGCATGCTATCTCCATCTCTGGTAAAGAAAAAAAAATCTTAAATGTCTTATACTTAGACAGTTGACTGGGTTTAATAATGATATCTTTATATAGTCTGCATCCACTGACAAATGCAATGCACTGTAGAAGCATAAAGCACTTCAAGTAAATACTAACACAATTTCATCAGAGGTTAAAAAGTGAACTCTTAGTCCTGGCCTCGTTGATATTATTTTTCACTCTTTTTTTTTTTTTTTGAGTTGGTTATTAAGGTCATTATATAATGCTCTTCAATTTATCTGAGGTATACCAGTTGACAATGGGACCCTTGGGTGATGAAAGAGCCTCGGAGTTGGGATTAATGTTATATTTCATATAAAGCAAAAATTCTTCCTGTAATATATCCACCTTAAAAATGCACTCAAGACAGGTTTCTGTTGGTTTCTGAGCTCTGGCCTCTGCCTTAGAGACTTGTCAATGCCAAACAACAAATGCAAGTTGGAAACTAACAGAAATATGACTCAGTCTATTATTATTTATTTAATTCTCTAAATTAGGTATGTAAACACATGCATGTGTGTGCATGACTGCATGCAGACAGAAATAAATTCACTATATGATACATCTGTGGATGCTTAAAAAAAACAACAGCTTTTAGGAAAGACGTGACAAAAATCTGACTTCTGCTATGGAGCTTCATATGACGTCCTTTTGCAAACAGTGTCTCTTTCTTTATTCTTTTGAAATTGAAGAAAACTACAAAAGTAGCCAGCAGTTTTGCTGGAGGTAATTTTTTCAGAGAGCTGCTGTATGTTTATAGCAGTTCATCAGTCCCTCCTTCTTTCCCCTTGCTCACTGTGATATATTAACACACGTTTATTTGCTTAATTTAAATTTGAAAATGTAATTTAATTTAAAAATTCTCCATTCAGATGAGTTGCAGACTTTTCTCCCTTCCTCTCCAACTTGTCCGTATTTCACCTCGTTATCTGTCTGTCTTTGATGGGGAAGGCCTGCACATAGCTGGCTCCGTGGTTTGCTATTCTTCCTTGTCACTTATGTTTAAACTCATTCTGATTTTCATTACAGACATAGTCTTCAAGTGTTTCATCCATTTATTTTCAATTTACAAGTCATTTTCACACCAGAAAAAGGACAGAGATCCTCTAGTCCACTTCTAAAACAAGAATCAATGCTGTCCAAATATTACAATAACTCTCTGCCTTGTGTCTGAGCAATCTCAGAAAGGAAAGTGTAGGGACTATGTAAGAGTGATTGGTTTTTAATACAAGATACTGCTAGAGACCATGTACAGTAGCCATTGGATAATTCTTCCTCTTCTGGTTTTCTGTGAATTCTAGCAAAGAAAAGATGCTAGTGCTGGTGGCTTATCCAGAAGTCCCCCAATGAGTGTGTTTCTCTTCTCTTCCTCTAGTCTGAAGTGGCTTATTAAATAAGTTTTTACTCTAATAACAATCCTGAAGTCTGGTAGATCACATCTCAGGAGTGAATTTGTCACTGTCATCTCAAGGAGAAAAAAATCATGACAGTCAGCCTGAATTAAAAAGCAATAAATGTTTAAAGAAATGAGAATTAATAAATATTTTATTTCTCTTCATGCAGTAATTATTCACCCTGGGGCTAACCTAAATACTAGCTTCTCTCTTGCCACTCAGGGCTTCTACGCAATGTAGGCTTTGGTGCCTTAGTGATCAGGACAAAGCATTTCATCTTGGATGATGAGCAGAACTAAGAGAATTTGGCTGGAACCAGAGAAGAGGGTGGGGAATGATCAAGGAGCAGAAAAGACCACGTGTACGCTCCTTCCCACAGTAGAAACAGACAAAAGCCAGTGCCTGGCCAGGCAGGTGAGAGAAAATAATTTTCAGGAAGTCTTCCATGATTAAAACATTGGATGCCCCAAATGAGTGGCCATGCATCCAGTTAGCAGAGATCTCTGCAGTTTGATGGCCCGAACATCTCAGCCTGCGCACAAAATTGGCTCAGCTCCTCCCTTTCTAGTGACCAGATGTTAGTTTTATTTTTGATCTTCCTACCTTCTTCCCCACAGAGGTTAGTAACTGGGGGAAGAGGGGAAGGCTAGTTGTTAACAAAAAACAAACACTTAAAAAATAGCAAAAAGAGAAAGGAAGAGCAGGCAAGGTAGGGGAATTTCTAAACACAGAAAAGCTTCAAAACCCGTAGTCGTGTTGTTAGCTTTGATATGTTTTGTTCTTTTGAAATAAAACACATAAAGAAACGATTGGTTGGTTGGTGGTTAGGAAGTGGTATCTCAGGGAGTGGGATGTAATAACAATAGTTCCAGGAAATGTACATTTATATAAGTGCAAGAAGAGAGCAGTAATAGTCCTAAGATGGGCAGTCCTATATTGAGCTGACACATGTATTTAACAATGTGTTGTGGTTTAACCTGGCAGACAGCTCAGCACCACACAGATGTTCTCCCCTAGTGCCCCCCCCCCAAAAAAAAAAAAAAGTGGGATGGGGGAGAGAACTGGAAAAAAAGATAAAACTTGTGGGTCGAGACAAAGACAATTTAAAAGGACAGCAAAGGAATGGAAAATAATAATGGTAAAAGAATATACAAAACAAGTGATACACAATGCAATTGCTCACCACACACCAACAGATGCCCAGAAAATCCCAAGCAGCAGCAGCAGCTCACCTGGCCAGCTTCCTCCCCCCCCCCCCCAGCTGTTATTGCTGAGCATGACACTGCATGGCACGGGACATCCCTTTGGCCAGCCTGGGCCAGCTGTCCTGGTTCTGTCCCCTCCCAGGTCCTGGTGCACCCCCAGACCCTCGCTGGCAGGGCAGCACGGGAAGCTGAACAGTCCTTGGCTCTGGATGAGCGCTGCTCTGCAACAACTGAAACATCAGAGTGCTATCAGCATTGTTCTCATCCTAAATCTGAAACAGCACAATGTCAGGTAGTAGGAAGAAAATGAACTCTATCCCAACTAAAACCAGGACTGAGAATTTTATGGCTATTTAGAACACTTTTTCTTTTTTTTCCTTTGTAAATAGAAAGAGTAATTCATTTATTGAAGACCTGAAGAGTTGGCATTTTGATGTTGCTACCTTTCAGCAGAAGAGAGCCATCTCTTCCCCCTTCTTTAGTGGCAAGAGTGAACCTCAAATGTGGTGAGGCACAGGTGTGTCCTCATCTGCTTGGAGCTGGAAGGAGAGGAGAAGGACCATTAATATATGAGGCTCCTCAAGGATGCATGACCCCTTTTGGTCTTTGAGTAACTTGGTACCTCTACAGGTCCCAGAAGAAATAATGAGTTAAGAAATACTTAACTTCTACCAGGAAGTTTCTTTGTTCTTCTCAAAGGTGTGCTTCATTGTGGTGGTTTTACCTTGCTAGGCAGCTGAACTCCACCACAACCACTCTCCCACTCCCCCTCCTCAGAAGATTCATATGGAATTCATCATTCATATGGATGCATCATCATCTTTTATTATTCGCTAGAATTTCTTAACTGGTTTCAGAAGTCAGTGTTGACTTCAGCAGCAAGGAAAATATTATGAAAGGATTGAACAGCTAATTCTAAAATGTAGTATCTCCACATTCTGTACCGTTTTGTCTGAAGATAGTAAATATATGTTAGGAAATCACCCAGGATTTTTTTTTTTATTTTGGTAGTGGCCTTATATTCAAGCTACCCAAGAGTCAATTTGCTGTTGTCTGATATGGGCCAGAGAACTAGGTTCACGTTAGTCATGACAGAGCTGGATACTGAGGACTTTCACACGTCATACTCAATGAATTATTCTGTTAAATTTATTACATTTTATATGACACAGAATAATCAGATGTTTTCTATAAAAAACTTTGCACAAAATAATTAAACTTTTTATTTTTAATAATTTTATTTAATATAATTTAATATTTTAATTATTATATATAATTATACAATATCTAATTATATATTATATTTATTTAATATTTTCAATTATTTGCTTTATTTAATTTTTTTAATAATTTTTATTTTTAATCTGCTGTTTTTTATTAAACCAGCAGATTAATAATTGGCTTCGAGCCTGGTGTCACCGGCAGGGGTTTGGGTTTTTTGACCTTGGGTTAATTTACATGAGACCAAGCCTGCTGAAAACAGGCAGGAATAGCTTATTCCACCAGCAGAAAAGGGCTTTAGGATGGGAGTTGGCAGGGTTCATTGACAGAGCTTTAAACTAGGTATGAAGGGGGGTGGGGGGTGGAACTGGGGATACTATAAAGGAGCCTGAATGTAACATGCCAGTTCTTGGGGGTGAGGAATGTGCTAGCAAGACCTTGCAGTCTTGTGTTTTGGTGAAGGACAAGGATGACATAGCAATTTGCAGGAAGGACACAAGGGTTGGTGAGAGGTTGGTAACTATGGAAACACCTGAGTATGGTCAAGAGGGTATTAGGGCTTCTCCTTCCCAAAAGGTGGCCCAGCTGAGGTGCATGTACACTAATGCACACAGTATGGGTAACAAACAGGAGGAGCTGGAGGCCACCATGCTAGTAGGAAACTCTGATGTAGTTGCCATCATGGAAACCTGGTGGGATGATTCCCACGACTGGAGTGTGGCCGTTGATGGTTACAAACTGTTCAGAAGGGATAGGCAAGGAAGGAGGGGAGGTGGAGTTGCCCTCTATGTTAGGAAGTGGATAGACTGTGAAGAGCTGTGCCTGAGAAACAGCCGTGAACAGGTTGAGAGTTTGTGGGTGAAAAACAATGATCGGTCCGGTAAAGGACATCTAGTGGTTGGGGTCTGCTACAGGCCACCTGATCGGGGGGAGTTTGTTGACGAGGCCTTCTTGCTTCAGCTGCAAGAACTGTTGTGCTCACAAGCTCTTGTCCTGATGGGGGATTTCAACCACCCAAATATCTGCTGGGGTAGCGGCACAGTGGGTTCCAGGCAATCCAGGAGATTCTTGGAGTCTGTTGAGGATAACTTCCTGGTCCAGGTAATAGACAGACTGACCTGAGGTGAAGCCTTACTAGACCTGGTGCTCACCAATGTGGAAGAGAGCATTAGAGAGGTTAAGATTGGAGGCTGCCTGGGCTGTGGTGACCATGCCCCGGTGGAGTTTGTGATCTTGAGGAATATGGGTCTGGCAAAAAGCAGAGTCAGGACCTTGAACTTGAGGAGAGCAAACTTCCAGATGCTCAAGGAATTACTGGCTAGGATCCCCTGGGAAACTGTCCTTAAGGGCATAGGAATGGAACAGAGCTGGCAGAAACCTACCTATGTTAAATTGGACACAAGTTCATGGCATGTGTTATTTTTCAAAATCTGATTTTTTTTTATTTTTTTTGGGGGGGGTGAGGAATCAGAATACAAATCTAGAAGATATTTTGCATGTATTTATTTAAAAGTGCATAGATTTTCTCTGGTTAAGCAACAGTGAGGAGAAAGATGCAAGGGGAGGATTCAAGGGAGTGATCCACTCAGTCCCTGTTGACCTGCAGAAGTTGGATGCAGAGCTACCTGTTGTTGAGAGAAAAGCACAGGAAACTGAAGCCAGAAACAGCAGCACCTTCAACCAAATATGTTACCATTAAAATCAAAGGCAAATTCCTTTTGCTTATTCCTCTGTGTAATTTAGGGTGAAAGTAAGGTATTGGCCATTTCCTTGAGTGAAACTGAGTTTCTGCGTAGCCTGTTCCTTCAGGCAAAGCCACAAACCCGCAGGTATTTTTTTGTATTCTATATTTCATACATGTTGTCCCTTGATTGTCTTATATAGCTGTTCTTCTTTTAAAAAATATGACCCCCAAAATATTGTGTTACATCCCCTAAATTACATTTTTAGTAGAATAAACACAGATTGTTGGCCAAAGAAGCCAAATATTAGAAACTTGTATTTTTGGCAGGTGTTCCCTTTCCTGCTCATTACCTCCCAGATACTCTAATGACTATATGCTGTCTCCCTTTCCCTCTTTTCCTCTGTTCTTTTCTCTTTTTTTATTTTTTTTTTTATTTTCTAACGTTGACATGCTTTCCCCTAGAGTGGTGGAACCTATTCAGGCTATAACCTACTTTGAAATCCAGAAGGCTGTCTTAAAAAGTGGGACAGTGTTTTTTTGTTCTCCCTCAACTTGAAGCATCAGATATTCTGCTATCAACCTGCTAACAGTTTTATGTCATTAGTTGCATGACCAAAATAGAAGAGCTGTAGAATGGCATCTCCTCTGAAGATAAGTTTATCTAGAGTCTGTGTGGACAGCAAATCCTGCAGTTTAGATGACCCCACAGATGAGGATCTTCTCTTGCATAGCTCCAGATGACTCTCTGTCTAACACAGATTTTGGAGAGCCAAAGAGCTAAAATAAAAGTGGGGGGTGAGGTGTTTGGTTTGCTCAGAAATGACTGAGCAGTCAGAAATCTGTTTTCTAAATTTTATTTCCAGGCCAAAGAACTGGCCTGTAATTTCAAACATTTAAATTTTATGTATTAAATTTTATTTATTTTATTTGTATATGCATATATATATGTATATTTCTGTTGGTTGCCTTGTTGTACTCCGTAAAAGCAGAATAGCCCCAGTGGACCTCAGAGGGACATCTTTTGTGCTTTTCTAAGAAATATGGTTTGTGGCTCTTTGGCTTGGTGGTCACCTGTAGGGCAGTGGAAATTACAGAATCTGTATTCTTTTTGTCTGTCCCCACTCCCCACTCTCCTTCCTTGCACCAAAACCAGGGACATCTATTTATAGATATCTTTATGCTGCAGCTTTTATACTTGAGGCTTTGAGGGCACAAACAAAATCCACTCCAGCATTCAAACCCTGAGTCTTTTACACGTTTGTTTTTAAAAGACATTGCCAGACTTACTGATGCTTAGCAGCCAGTCAGTGGCAAAGCAGCCTTTGCAGGCATTTGAGGATTTGTTCCACGGTGCCATTCAGTCCGAGTTATTTGTTCAAAACACTGCATGACATTAACATTTAAAAATTGTCCAGGTATGAGAAAGCAATGCAATAGCTTTCCTATGCTACCAAACCAGGGGACAATGAACATCATAAAGAGGGACATCAAGATATTTAAGGCAATGATTAGAGACTAATCAATCCAATGTGATAAATTGAAATAGATTCATAAGGTTAATACAAATTCCAGAGATTATAGACCATTTTATGGGATGTGCTATATAACTTTTGCTCCT